>NW_024541316.1:0-249766 GCF_016758755.1 Suillus discolor
TGCAGGTTTTTATCTTCGCGAACCCAGCACTTCTGAATGATGTCAATCTGGAGAAGGTACACGCGCGGATAGAATCTAGCAGGTAAGAGTAGTCTCAGTCTCTGGGAACAGAACTCAGTATTGACAAAATGTGTACCTAGCAGGTAAGAGTACTATGTCGCGTCAGCGTCTGTATACGAATAGCTAAGGTATGGGTACTCACGTCTCAGTCTCTGGGAACAGAACTGAGACGCTCATCTGCGTGCGCGCTAGACTTTATACTGTAAGTGATTCCTTATCGGACATATTAGAATGAAACATTGATACTGTGCAGCCGTCGGCCCCGACGTCACATCCTCCTTGTGCCTGCCTTTTCTCCCCTTGCGCTCGCATCATCTACTCGTCACGGCGTGCCTTGCCCTCGGTTTCATTGGCGTCGTTCTCGGAGCATTCGGTCGACGACACTCCCCCTCGAGCGCAAGCTAGTCCCATGTGGGCTCTAAGCTTTTGTAAACGGGGTCGTGGCACTGCCTTCGTGAAGGCGTCGGCTACGTTATCGTCTGTGGGGCAGTAGTGGAGCTTGAACGTCCCGTCCTTGACGTGTGAACGGACGAAGTGGTACCGGAGGTCGATATGCTTGGTGCGTGACTGAAACTTTCCGTTCGACGCGAGTGCTATAGCGGCTTGATTGTCGCAGAGGATGGGGATGGGCTGCGTAGGAGCTTCGTAGAGCTCTTCGATGAGAAGTCGGAGGTACAGGAGCTCGCGGACAACACTGGTGAGTGCGATGTATTCGGCTTCGGCTGTGGACAAAGCGATTATAGGTTGCTTACGAGCACTCCAGGCCACGGCTCCCCTGTGGAGGAACACAATGTAGCCTGACGTCGAATGTCTATGGGCTTGGGAGGCCCAATCCGCGTCAACGAAGGCTTCAAGCCCTCCTTCTGTTTGGCCCAACGTCAATTCGAAGGTGTCTGTACCTTTTAGGTAGCGCAGTGCGCGCTTGGCTGCCTCCCAGTGGGGTCTGCCTGGGCTGCGCATAAACTGGGACAAGCACGACACGGCGAACGCAATATCTGGGCGCGTGCTGGTTGCGGCATACATCAAGGAGCCAATGGCCCTCTGGTAAGGTACGTCGCGCATATCCTGCAGCTCTGCGTGCGTCGAAGGGGACTGGTCTGACGAGAGGCTGACTCCAGGTTCCATTGGGGTCTGGACGTTCTTGGCGTCGGCCAAATGGAAGCGCTCGACGAGAGTCGCCACATATGCTTTCTGCGACAGTGTTATTGTACGTGCTCTCCTGTCTCTCATTACCTTCAAACCTAACAACCAGTTTAGCTCTCCCAGGTCCGTAATTTCGAAGAACTGCTGGAGCTGGGACTTGAATTGGACGATGTGGGAGATGTGGTTCGCCGTGACGGCCATGTCATCGACGGATACGGTAATGACAATGTGCTCCTTTGGCATGCGCTTGAAGTAGACTGCCTGGTCCACTCTCGAACGGCTGAAACCCAGGTCAGCGAATACTCCCGCTAGCTCCTCCGCCCACTCAAAACCGGCTTGCTTAAGTCCAGGTAGGCTTCTCTTAAGCTTCAACACCTTTCCCTCCTGCCCGGCCTTCAGGTACCCAGGCGGCGGCCTCATGTAGTCTCCTCTTGGATGCTGGCATAGAGGTACGCACTTTTTATGTCCACCTGATGAATCTCCCAGTCCTTCTGAGCCACCATCGTCAGTACTGTGTGTATGGTGGTCATATTTGCGGTGGGCGCGAACGTCTCGAAGTAGTCGACGCCGTAGTGCTGGTGCTGGCCGTTGGCGACTAGGCGAGCTCGCAACTTGAGCTTCTCTCCGTCCGGTCCACGCTTCGTGGTGAGGACGAAGTGGCAGGGAATTATGTTGGCACCTCGAGGTGTGTCTACGATTTCCCACGTACCTAGCTTCTCAAGCTGACCAATTTCGTAATCCAGCGCCTCTTGCCACTCTACTCCATCCGGACCGTTTAACGCCTGCTTGAGAGTAGGTTCTGGCTCTGCAGCGGCCAATGCAAGGTGGATATGTCCTTCTTCGTCTAGAAGATCTAACTCTGACGCCTCCAACAGGGAATCTAAAGCTAGGGACGCGGTCTCCCCCTCATTGAGGGCCGCATAATATCCTGGAGGGGGTCTGGTGCGGGTGGTTCTTGGTGCTGGTGGGGTTGTGGGGTGATGAGATGGGGTTCTGGCTGGGGTTGGAGGTGGCGGGATGGACTGGACGACAGGTGCGTTATTAGTATTGCCGCTATTATATTCGTCATACCGCATGACGTCTGGCTCCCCCTCGTTCAGCCCATCCTCGGCCACCGTTACCTCCCTTGGTCCAAAGGTAACGTTCCTCTCCACAGACACTCTGCGCTTACCCGGCCAGTAGATTCTGTAGCCCTTGCTCTCCGCATCCACTCCAATGAAAAGGGCTTCCTCCGCCCTAGGCTCAAGTTTGCCTGCATCCTGCAGGTGGACATAGACCTTCGCGCCGAATTCGTGTGCTTGGGCGAGGCTTGGCTTGGCCTTTCGGACGAGCTCAAATGGGGTGGTACCAGGAGTCGCTCTAGACAGTAAGCGGTTCTTTAACCAAGTGGCATAGTTGACAGCCTCTGCCCACAGAAACTTAGGCATGTCCTTGGCGATGAGCATGGCCCTAGCGTGTTCTACCAGGGTCCTGTTCAGTCGCTCAGCGACCCCGTTTTGCTGCGGTGAGTCGTGGACAGTCAACTGGCGCTCGATACCCTGCTGACGCAGGTACTGGTCGAACTCGGCAGACAGGTACTCTCCCCCTCAGTCCGAACAGACCTTGTGTAGGCGCGCTCCTGGGGTCTGGCATCCTAGCCACGCCTCATAGGCTTTGAAAGCGGTAAGTGCTTTGCTTTTGAGCTTGAGGAAGTGGAGCTTGGTCTGACAACTATAGTTGTCAGTGAAACTGATATAATAGAGGCTCCTGCTGATGCTAGGAGTCTGGGCTGGTCCCCACAAGTCCGTGTGGACAAGGTCGCCGTAGGTGAGTGCGCGGCTCTTACTTTCGTCGGGAAAAGGCTGACGTGCTGACTTTGCCTTTGTGCACGCGTCGCAGAACTCGGGCTTTGAGCTGTGGTCCAGCTCGAGGCCCGTAATCAGACCCTTTTTGATGGCTTCTGCTGCTGCAGGCTGGGACACATGTCCCAGCACCTTATGAAGCTCCCCAACGGTAAGCTTGCCTTGGGCTACATTCGCATGATGCTGACGTGCCTTCGCTACTGCCACACTGTACAGGCCTTCCACCTGCGGGATTTCGGCGATGATGCGCCGGTTGGGTCCTTGCGAGAGGACCTTGCACATCCGTCCTTCGAAGAGGACAGCCATCCTGGCGGCAGCGATCCGATTGGTGGAAATGAGTGTGAAGGCCATGGAAGGTGCGTACAGTGCGTTTCTCAGCGTCACCTTCGTGCGCTTCTCACCAAGGGGCAACTCTAGCTCGACATCTCCTCGACCAACGGCACTCAGACTGGAGCCGTCGGCGGTGCGGATCTCCTGGGGGGGTATGGAGGTGAAGTTGGTGAACTTCGTCCGGTCTGGACAGAAGTGGGAGGTGGCGCTGGAATCGACGATGGCGCCACGTCTATCGGCAGGGACCTTCAGGTCCTTGGCTATGCTTGCCAAGTCGGACGACACGAACGCGTACTGGTCCTGGGATCTGGACTCTGCAGCTGAGTTCACCATCTCTTTCTGCCCTCTTTCACCCTTCTTCCTCTGCTGATTCGGGCCTTGGCCCTCTTTCCCTCCGCCAGGTCTCCAGCAGTCCGTTTTGTAGTGACCTTTACAGTCGCAGTTATAGCAGGTAACGTCTGCATTCGCCTTGCTCGACATAGCTGACCTTTTTCCCTTTTCTCTAGACTCTCTCGCACTAAGTGCGGTCCCTGCACTCCCCTTCTTAGTGGGGCGCTTCTCGGTGAGCTGTCGATGCTCGTACTCCTCCGTAACGATACTGATTAGTTCATAGGAGGACAAGGGGGTCTTTGTGATTTTGGCGGCCGCGTTAATGGAGGACAGGAGAGGGCGATAGGATTCAGGGAGCGAGCCGAGAATGATGGCGTGGAAGTCCGTATTGAGGATCCCCGCACCCATGCCCGCAAGCAGCTCGCGCAAGCACAGCATCTCGGCGAAGTGGGCTTTGACGTCAGCTCCCTCGTCGCACCTTGTCTCCTGCAAGCGCCGCCGTAAATCGATCTGGACGAGCTCGGTCTTGTCTTCATGGATCTGGCAGATCTCCTCCCAGACCTCTGAGGCAGACTCGAACTTTTGGACGCGCAGCAACAGTCGGTCGGTAATCGTACTGAAGATTTGCTGCTTAACAAGTGAGTTCTTTTGATCGTACTCATCCATTTTCTTATCGCGCTCATCTATCTCCTTCTGGGAGGGAATCGAACCGTCCGGTTTCTCCGGTACTCCCGAATCCTTGCCAATGAGGTAGGGTAACGGTTCGACGGCACGACCATCAGCATATCGCATCAAACCTCGGGCACTTATCGCCGTCAACGTTCTCTCCTTGTAGGTAATTCAATTCGTGCCATCTTCGGCAAGTTTTGGGACGTTGAACAGCGAGGACGTAGTGCCGGGGAGCATATTATCGACGGTCATGTCAGGGCTCATAACCTCTGGAGAAGGTACACGCGCGGATAGAATCTAGCAGGTAAGAGTAGTCTCAGTCTCTGGGAACAGAACTCAGTATTGACAAAACGTGTACCTAGCAGGTAAGAGTACTACGTCGCGTCAGCGTCTGTATACGAATAGCTAAGGTATGGGTACTCACGTCTCAGTCTCTGGGAACAGAACTGAGACGCTCATCTGCGTGCGCGCTAGACTTTATACTGTAAGTGATTCCTTATCGGACATATTAGAATGAAACATTGATACTGTGCAGCCGTCGGCCCCGACGTCACATCCTCCTTGTGCCTGCCTTTTCTCCCCTTGCGCTCGCATCATCTACTCGTCACGGCGTGCCTTGCCCTCGGTTTCATCGGCGTCGTTCTCGGAGCATTCGGTCGACGACAGTCAATTGCATCTTACTCCTGTTTGGCGGAGTCGCTCGCCGTCTTCTTGCTGTTTTGGGCATTGTTCCAGCTGAAGATATCTGCCACTGGAATACTTTTTCGAAAACGTAGTGCTGCAGAAGCACGTCATCGCATTCAATCCATTGTCAGTGTGGCAGGCCACAGTTGACCTCACCATACTCTTGCTTTATACTATCGTGACAGTTGACGCTCAGTGTTATAGACTTGGTAGAACGGGTATGTCTTGTGTACGTGTGATCTTGGGCAGCTGCCAGCGGGTGTTTAGGCAGAATCTATTTCCTCTGTTCATTTTGCTCGGTTGTGCCTGGTCCACGGCAGAACTCACGCGAAGGGAGGATGGAAGAACCTGACAGAACTCCAGGGTATCCAGCCGAGACTCGCAGAGATGTCATTTAGATCTTATAACACAATTTGAATTCAATAGAACATCAAAAACGACGTCCCTAAAATAAGATGGTGTACGCCGGAGCCTGGAGGATGCTTCGTGTCACTGTTTTAATCAATTCTGAGATCTACCTACTCAAGGTCTTTGCTGTGACGATCCTCTGAGTCAATTGTAGCTATGCATGCAGGTAAAACAACACAATCTACGCGACGGTGCAGTCTCTCAGTTGTGTCCTTTCCCTTGCACTCCATCTAACACTCGCTCGATGAAGAGAATCACTCTCCCCTTGATGGAAAGTACCGCACATGCACACTGCAGTAATATTAAACCTCTTTATCTTTATCTTTGATGCCCCCTTTTTGCACTTTCATCATCGTCATGACACGCGTTCCCATATGACCTTGGGGGTCGACTATATACCAGATCTGTCACGAATCACGATCGGCAACAAAGTGACGTCTCGTTGGCTCCATCACACACTGCAAAGAGAGGCCATGAGCTAGTCCTCGAGGCCAACGTTAGACGAACAGATTCAAGATTGTCTGCGCAGTACGTTCTATCTTCGTATGACCTCCCGATAATATTAATCTTAACAACAATGATCGCTTGTTTTGACAGCCTCTCGAACTGAAGCTTAGTGGGCGACGAGCAAGACCAGGCACGGTCGTTCTCATATACAAGTTCAAACATCCACTTTCTCCAGAAACAACTGTACCGATTGACTCCGAACTATGTATTGCACCATCAACCATGATACCAAAGCGAAAGTAGAAACATGACTCACTATTGCGATGTGCCGCTCGGGTCGCTGGCTCAAATTTGAATCTACATGCAGTCCTTGCCTCCATGCTAAGGCGCACAGGTCAATCATGTGCTTGAATTCTGGTTGCACAGCGACTTGTACACACTCACGTAATTATCTTCGCAAACCATGAAATCGCAGCAATCATCATCTACTTTGCAAGTTGATGAACTACATGCGCCAACAGACATAGATGTTGTCAAAGCAACAACGGCGAGGAAGAAGAAACGCATTTTCTGTGCGAGGTGATATGGAATCTTCTGAGGGCGATCTCGAATGATATCTTTGAGGATAGTGGAACACCGTAGGACAACGGCCAGCTTTTATATCCTGCGTATGCTGGGCACGATTCTGATCGATTTGGCAGAAACGTTATTGCTGTAAGATGGCGGAAATTTCGGTAGAACCTGCAATAGCGTGTTCAATTGATTACGACCCTTCTATCATAACCTGCCATTACTGGGACTGAACACATTTGAAATACTCGGCAAAACTTGTGCAAACCTTCGACAAGACAGCGTCGTAAAAGCCGTGGAGGCTGGGGAGTCCTCCTACCGTAGACATGCTCACATGCATACTCGTGAAGAGTTCGACATTCTTGTTGAGACTGCACAGAATCTTGAAGCATCCTTCGCGTGCACACCTCCGCTCTCGACCAAGATTCGTGATGTAAATGACCTTCTTTCTCGTACAGAGAGTATCTCTGGCTGACGACGTTGCTGCTGAATTTGTGGCTCTCGAAGAGATGAAGACTCAAGAGCAGTGAAGAACTTCAGAGCACTAGTGAAGCTGAAGTGCTCCAGAGAATGCTTTTGATTTTGAGTTTGATTAGGTCAAAACAAGGAATAACACCACAGGCAAAATATTGATGTTAGGGTTACTTATATTTCATTCACTTGATATGTCCACTTGAACTCGATATTGCCTCTGCCCATTTCTCAATCAGCATCGTCAGACTACGTATTGTTCGATCAACAGCAGCACCAATGCAACAGTAAACGCCTGACTCACGTTGCCATAGCAAACTTGGTGACCAAGCACCTGATAGGGCAAGGCGTAAAAAGTGAGTCATCCAGTGAAAATTTGATGCAAAGCAAACTATTCCTACCATCCCGCAGGTCAAGCCTTTACAGCAGTCATTTTGTGTCAGGCAATCCAGGTATGCTCCTAGACATGCATTGACAGACATGATAGATGCCGTCAAAGTAACAATGACGATGAAGAAGGGGAAACGCATTGTTTGTGTTTGGTGGTATGAACTTGAAGTACTGAGGTGCTCAAATAGTTTCTTTGAAGTGGGGTGGACGGCAGGAAGACGACTTGCTTTTATGCTGTCGCGAAATTGACCCTTCGTGTTGTGCCAGCAAAACGGGCCTGCATTGCGTGCGATTCTGGGCAACGGGTGTTTAGGCAGAACCTGTCCCCTTCATTTCGCTGATTTCATAATGCTTTGAGTTCAATGATGGCTCTTGATAGGACACTCGCACTCAGTTATTTCTCGGTCTCTGCTCACACATTTCGAGCAAAGGATCTTGATGCGACAATCTCCGGTGTACGACAGATCTCGATGCACATCAGTAGAGGCTAACTTGGTGCGTGTAAAACATGAACACTATGATCAGACCTCAGACCCAGATAACAGATTGAAGGAAGAGAGTATCTACGAGAGTTCGGCCGTTGGTATTACAAACGTTCAAGCTAACATCAGGAAAACGTAATTCACTACAGAGTGCTACAAAGCGCTCTGTAGCGTTCTGTAGGTTCTGTATACAATCCGACCCGCTGATAAAGCGATGAAGCTCCACATTCGCATCGGCATTTAAGCTTTAACAGTGTAATACATCCGGTGCGATAAATATTCCACTGATAGCATGCTAAACTTTGTTATTGAACTTGGTGTACAAAGGATCTTGTTGCGACAATTTGGTGCATGTAGAATTTAGCGCAATGATTCAAACTTGGTCCAAGACGACTTTGAAACAGAAGGCTGAGTTTGCTTTCCACAGTGCTGGTACTAGATCAGCGGGATCGATATCCGGTCATGTATGATCCCACGGCAGGTTATACTTCATTCACTTAACATATCTATGTGAACTCAATATTGCATCTACTCATTTCACCAGCAGTATCCTACTCTTCGTTCGATCAACAACATCACCGGTGCAAAAGCGGAACCATGGCTCACCAATGCGAAAGTGGACACTTAGCTCACTATGTTGAGCAGAGTCTTTCAGGACCCCCGCCCTGATATTACAAGGCGCAAAAGGTGAGTCATCAGGTGAAAATTCGATGCACAGCAGACTATTCCTACTCACAATAAATTTGCAGGTCGTGCCTCTACAGCAGTCACTTGTTGTTACACACAACCGGCCCGCACCTTCACATGCACTAACTGATATTATAGAAGCCGCCAAAGCAACCGTAACGGTGAGGAAAGAGAAACGCATTGTTTGTGAGGTCGTATGAATTGCTGAGGTGCTTGGATGGTCTGTTTGAGATAGGGTAGAAGGTGGGAAGATGATTTGCTTTTATACTATTGCCATAGCTGATGTTTAGTGTTATAAACTTTGGTAGAACAGACTTGTCCTGCATACGTGTGATCCTGGGCAGCTGCCAACGGACGTTTACTCCCTCTATCATTTTGCTCATCCATGCTTTGATTTGGTGACTTCTGATAGGACACGCTTATTTTATTTTATTCCAATTTCTGCTCACACACGTTTTGAGCAAAGGATGATCTTGGTGTGACAAATTTCGGTTCACGACGGATCTCGGCATGCACATTAGTAACTTGGTGCGTGTAAAATCTAAACGCTATTTTCAGACCTCAGCAATCAGTCCCAGATAACGGACTATGCTAGTGTATCTAAATGCTATGATCAGACTTGGGTACAAGTTGACGCATAAACGGGTAGGAAGTGAAGTCAGAAATGTACCCTCCCAGATAATGGACTCAGAAAAGAGGGATACTATTTGATTTTGGTCATGTATGATCGATCAGTGGTATTCCAAACGTTCAAGCTAAGCTGCATTCGCATCAGCATTTGAGCTCTAACAGTGCATGTTGACAAACTCGGTGAAATAATATTCCAGTGACGACAAACTTGTTATTGAACTCAGAACAAAGGATCTCGTTGAAACAAATTGGTGTACGTAGAACTCAGTGCAATGGTTCGACATTCAAACAAGACAACTTTGAAAACAGAAGGCTGACTTTTGAGTTTGCTTTCCACAGTGCTGGTGCATCAACGAGATCGATGTCCGGCTATGTATGATCCCACGAACCATAATTGTGAGAACGTAGGTTACTTATACTTCATTCACTCGACATGCCTACATGAACTCGATATTGCCTCTACCCATTTATTGATATCAGCAACATCCTACGCATCGTTCGATCAATAACAGCACCGAAGCAAAAGCGGAACCATGGCTCACTAATGCGAAAGTGGACACTTGGCTCACTAGGTTGAGCAGATTCTATTACCCGCAAGCTGATATTACAAAGCGAGTCATCAGGTGAAAATTG
This sequence comes from Suillus discolor, assembly GCF_016758755.1. Lineage (NCBI taxonomy): Eukaryota > Fungi > Basidiomycota > Agaricomycetes > Boletales > Suillaceae > Suillus > Suillus discolor. Next base: position 9,776 of record NW_024541316.1, read on the forward strand.
GATACAAAGCAAACTACTTCTACTCACAAGTGTCACGCAGTTCAAGCTTCCACAGCAATCACTTTTGACTCTGCAACTCTGGAACGAACCTTGACATGCACTGACAGACATGATAGATGCCGCCAAAGCAACAATAGCGGCGAGGAAAGAGAAACGCATTGTTTGTGTGAGGTGGTATGAATTGCTCGAATAGTCTTCTTGAGATGGGGTAGACGATAGGAAGATGGCTTGCTTTTTATACTGTCGCTACAGCCGAAGCTCAGTACTGTGGACTTGGTAGAACGGGTTGTTTGCCTTGCGTGTGATCCTAAGCAGAGGATGTTTAGGCAGAACCTATCCCCTCCATTCATTGCGTAATCGCTGAGTTGATGACTCCTGATCCCAACCTCCTCCATTTGCTTGTAGAGCTGGACAAATAAGATTGCGCACCTAGGTCACGCTGTCCGGGTACTTGTGTCACCCTGTCTCTCCTTTGCTATTCAGCACTTCGAGCTTGAGAGCTCCCCTCAGCCAATGTTGGTAGTTTGGTGAACCGATCAGTCTGCACGACGAGAGTTTAGGCAGAACATATGACATTCGGTTATTAACGTAGAAGAACTGATGCACACACATACTTCGTTCGGAACAGGACAAATAGAAGTGCGCTCCTGCTGCCAAGGTTGCTTGTCCAATGCTACCGAGGAGACTTCCTCTAGTATTCAGTCGCTTCCAGCTTGAACGTATTCCCTGCTTTTTTTAAAAAAAAAATCAAGTTCATTGCCCGTTGGGGTTGAGGACCCTATGGTGGACATAACCCTATTCGCAGGGGGGCTTACTCCCGCATTCCCTGCATTCACTTGGCTATATGACGGTTTTAAGACCAGGTTGGTCGAACCCGAGCTCTGGCGCAGTTTCTTGGGGAGCAGTTGTGATGCCACACTTTGCTTCAGCATTCCTCAGGCTTGCCACAGCTCCGAGGTCAAACGAAATAGGTGAGTGGAACCTGGTCTATCGATGCGAAAGTAGTCGTAATATGCCGTGCGGACCTCCGATGGCGACCGCAATTTGATATTATTGGACTATTTATCGTTATTTTAGCGCAGTGCGTACACACCCAGTCTTTACTAGTCTCCATGAGCATACTCGTAGGCTTGACTTTGGCAGTGAACAGGATGGAGATGTGGATGAAGGAGATAGGGCGGAAGAACTCGAGGCCCTCAGGCTCGTCAGGCTAGCTGTGGACACCGATGAAGTTTCTGGTGGAACTGAAAGACAAAAGGATGAGCTTCTCCGATCAACGTTTGCCGTAATTGCTCTGGATACTGATGTCGAACAAGAACGGCTTTAAGTCCTTTCACATACCTATAGTTGATATGACGACAGGCATCGGTTCACTGAGGACAAGGATGCACTACACCAAGCCTGATCTACGTGCACGTAAATTTGATAAAATTAAGAGCTGGCTGAACTTGAAGATCCCGGCCATCCGCGTGTTGCGTGACGAGTTGAGTAAACCACCTGGAATGGGCTGCTTGCCAATGCAATCTCGTGACCTCGCTGGTCTGCTCAAGATTCGGATGGACCATGAAACCGAGCGTGCAAAGAAGGGAATTTGACCTGAATGTGATCAGCTTACTACCCTAGAGTCAATTTCTGAGCGCCGTCGCCTTATTTGAGTTTCAGGCTGTCCTCAAGGATAGCCGGAAACTCCCAGAACAGCAAAACCGTGCAATTGGATAGGGCCTTGAACGTGCCGCTCGCTGGACAGGAAGTGCTGGACAACTCCCAGAGACAGGGGATGTGGCAAATGCAGCTTTGGCAGCAAAAAGAGTAAAGGCCAATTTGCCGATGTATACTATTTGCGAGAGGTGTGCGTTCCAGCTCAACTTTACATAAGCGAAAAAAGCTTAATGCACAGCCACATGAAGTTACGAGCGATAGGAATTTCTCAGTCATGAAACCGTTTGTCGAGTACTGAAAAGAAAGTGGTTTTCACCAAAGAAAAACCAGATCAGCCAGATATGGGAGTAATACTGGCACTCAGTACCTCCGCCAATTATATAAGTGCAGTGTGCACTACTGAAGTGATAGGCGTTTAGGTGTCTAACGTGCGTTAAGGTAAGGCCGGTTCATTTTAGTTGTGTTGTAGATGCACATTCACTTGACATGTCTACTTGAGCTCGATATCGCCTCTATCCATGATCAGCAGCATCCAACTACTACACCTTACTACGTATCGTTCGAGCATCACCGATGCGAAAGTGGACACTCGACTCACCAGGTTGAGCAGACTCTGTTAGCGCCCCCGACCTGATGTTACAAGGCGCAAAAAGTGAGTCACCTGGTGAAAACTCGATGTAAACCTACTCACAATTGTCGAGCAGGCCAACCCCGTACAGCAGTCATTTATTGTTGTGCAACTCTCGAGCGCACCTTGACATGTGCTGACAGACAAGATAGATGCAGCCAAAGCATCAATGACTGTGAGGAAGGAGAGACGCATTGTTTGTGTCTGGTAGTGTGAACTGCTGACGTGCTCGAATAGTCACTTTGAACTGCAGTGGACGATAGAAAGATGATTTGCTTTTATACTGTCGCTACAGTTGATGCTCAGTATTGTAGACTTGGTAAAACGGGTTGTTTGCCTTGCGTGTGATCCTGGGCGGCGGGCGTTTAGGCGGAACCTATCCCTTACATTCATTACACTCGCTGAGTTGGTCCTGGTCTGAACCTCCTTCATTCATTTACTTGTACAGCTGGACAAACACAAGTGGGCACCTAGGTCATGCTGTCAGTTACACTGCCTCTCCTATTCAGCACTTCGAGCTTAAGGGCTCCTCTCGCGATGGGGGCGGTTTTCAAGGATGTTGATAATTTAGTGAGTCGATCTGTCTGCACGACCGGAGTTTAGGCAGAACCTATGACATTCGGTCATAGAAGAACAGATGCACGCACATGCGAACAGAAGCGCGCTCCTGCTGCGAAGGTTTAATGCTACTGAAGAGACGGCTTCCTTTACTGTCCAGTCGCTTCGGGCCTGAACGTATTCCCTGCATTCACTTAGCCGTGTGAAGTGTGTCGGTCACCCGGTTAGTTCAAGAACTTGACCTCTGGGGCAGTTTCTCAGGGGGGGTTGTGATGCCACGTTTCGTTTTGGAATTCCTGGGACTTGCCACAGTTTCGAGGGCAAACGAAACAGGTTAGTCTGGTCTAGGGATGTGAAAGTAGTCACAACGTGCCGTGCGGACTTCCAATGGCAACCGCGGTTTGATATTATTGGATTATCTATGGTTCTTGTAGTGGTGCGAGTACACCCAGTCCCTAGTCCGTACTCGCAGGTGCGCCGGTGAAGTTTCGTGGAGGCGATGTCGCTGCTCTCTTATGTATAAGCCTGAGTGTAATCATTAGGTCCGCGCGGTGAATGAACAAGGAAGAAGGTACGCCACCGGCAACGCCCGAAAGCTTGATGGGTTCCATACGCTGCCCTTCTAACCTGCTTTTACCCATGTTCATACTGGATCGACACGTCTTTCTTATACGGTTCACTATATATCGATGTCTGCCCGATTTGCAGTTGGGATTTCTATATGGCTGGGTTGAGCTCTTCGCTTCTGTCTGATGATTGTCGAATGGAACGCATGTTGTGGGGGTTCGCATTATCCTGAATATTTAATATGTCCTCAATTCGTAGCACGATTTGGTCTGACAGGGCACATTTATCATTTTTAGATATCCAGACTCGGATGGGTCCTGTACAGTTTGACGTGCGGCGAAGTATCACTTGGTTTTCTTTTTCTTTTCCTTTAGGTTCTCTACTTTGCACTCTTTCTCCCTGTGCACAATCGCTGACCCTGGTTTGATCCGTCGATGTCACCAAACCCGACTTTTGCAACGCTACGGGCGCTGCATGCACTCATGGGCGATGCGCTCGACGATATACACCGCATTTTTTCAGATTCTTCCACTCCCCACTCCTCTCAATGTTCATCACCGGCATTTCCAGATTCTCCAGAGCCAGTGTCAGTGCCCGCTACGCCCTTGTCTTCTACCTTTAGCACCCAGACCTCTTCCTATGGGACCCCACTCTCACCATTGTCCAACCTTCAGTACGATTATCCTTCCCCATCTCTTCCATATATATCGTCATCACCAGCGGAGAAACTCGCTGCCTGTCCAGCGGCAACTGCTGCTGCCACAAGAATTATTGCTGCTGCTGGCCAAATTACGAGCATTGTACAGAAACCATTTCTGTTCATGTCCGACGCGAGCATGGTGGTAAGTTTGTTTGTTTTTCGTTCTCCTCTCAATTCGACCACCTTTGTCGTTCATTCATCATTTCCTGTGTCTTTATGTACCCCGTAATTTCTGATACTTGCGACCTCCAGTACACCGTTCCAGCATGTTTGCGTCTTATCGAACATCTACACGTCGTCGAAATCCTCCGCGATGCAGAAGACGAACGACAGCGGCTTCTTTTAGAACTCCGTATTATCGCAGAGCTCCAGTCCCAGAGCGAGCCCGTCATGGTTGACCAAGCTGCCTTGAATAACGGATCGAATGGCCCTAATCATTACTCTGTCAAGGCACTTGCGTCACGCTCAAGCCTTACTCGGGGTACGTGCCTTATTTTCCTCCCTTGGCCTTGAGGTGTACTGATCGCCGTCTTATGATTCAATTTCGATTTTTCTATGCATCACTTGCCCCTGTGATTTCACATCCCCCTTCTCCCGCGCTTGTCATGTCTGTCACGTGATAAAATTGTTCAGACGCACCGACAAAGGCGGAGGAAAAGGCACTCCATCTGGAGGGTGTACATGTCAAAGACATTTCGCGCATCATCACCGAACGTACGGGCGGCCTTCGTTGTGTGGATTCCGTTCGCTTAGGTGGGTCTGTTCTTCAGTCGTTCGATGTTAAGTGTCGTCTGGCTATTCGGATATTCTGAGCTTCTGGACTCTTTGTTACTTCAAATTCGTGCCGCCCCTTCATTTTCCTTGCTGGTCAAGCGAATCGGCTAACAACTCCTCGGCCTTAGCCCACCCCCTACGCTTGCTTTCAACACATCACATTCTGCGTGAGACAGCTCCAGACACTTTCGCACTAACACGTGTCGCAAGCTTGCTCGACAGCGGCAAGAGCGTAGCAGATGTCTTTGCAAAGTATGTTGTCAATTTCTATTCTGTCCCCTCGCCCTTGCTACAAATTTACATCCATTAATAGTCCCGAAAAAAAATATGAAGACACCTCTGGCATCGCTGCTTTCGTCGGATTATGGTGCGTTTTCTTTTGTATACCTGGAAATGTAGCTTTCTAAAGTAAGGACGCCCAGCACTGATGAGCTGTTCAAGACAGCTGCATACCTAACGGAGGCGTTTACGGGTGTTCAACTTCCTTTAGCTCCTCCAGGGAGCGCTCCCACAAGGTCTACAGATGGTAATGAGGTGCATATATCCGCTCTCGGTACCCAAAATACACTGGACAATGCAAATATATCTGGCTTTCAGGCTGATAAGGCGCATATATGCAGTCCTCTAGTGCAACCTCAGCCTTTACGGACCCAATCGTTCACTAGCCTCCATTCAGGGCATCCGACTGCTACTTTGTCTACGCAGACACATCCCCATCTCTTAGAAGCTTTGACGCTCACACATGCGCTCAATACAGTGGCAGAATCAACCATGTCTCCTCGTTTATGGGATGCAACCATGCCTGCGCCCATCGCTGGACCACCTTTAGACCTCGGCTCCGGAATTCTGTCTCCCAAACGCGACACAACACCCCACACAGAAGCCTCGTCTATAAGAACAGCTTTCAAACTTCCCCCGCCAGCCCCGCACCCTTCACCGTTGCACAACACGATCTACAGCAAAAGTGACGTTCCGAACACCCCTTCTGCGCTCCTTGTCAAATGCGCGTCTTTAGTGTCAACGCTTACGCTTGCATCTACGAATTCGGCTGTTGTATCCGAAGGGAGGCCACTGAGTAGTAATGTGGGCTTGGGTACTGAATCGGATAGAAGGAGCGCTGGGTCGGGACTTGATCCTGAGCCCCTTCCAGCATTCAATCTCGCATTCAACACGCCTGTGCCATTTTTCGAGTGGTTAGAGGACGGGGGATTGGATGCACTGGGTAGGAACGGCGGTGGTGCAGGATGTTTACCAGCAAGGGCTGTCGGGGATAACGTGCCAGCTGAAGATGAGGGTGCACAGCCTCACACTGGACATGTGAGGAATATAAGCACGTTATCTGCACGCAGCGGTCGTGAACCGGGTAAGTCTTTCCGTCTTGAGCGGTTCTCGCAGGCGATGATTGGTACGAGTGGGTGGGAGGCGCCTGGAGCTATTCTAACTGGTATGTCGCTGTTCATTTGACTTGTACGTTTGTGCAGTCGCGTAATTCTAACACTTGTGACTCCAGCTTTCGACTGGCTTTCCCTCCCACGAGGTTCGACGATAGTAGACGTTGGAGGAGGAATCGGAAGCACGACGATGATCCTTGCACGGGCGTTTGGAGGGAGCCCCAAACGGCGAGGAAGCGTGAGCAGCGACGAAGCTGAAGCTACCGTGGAAAACAACAGCTTCGTCCCTCAACGGTCGTGCAACGACTTGACTCCGCATAAATCCCGGAGTAATCTCAAGTCCTTTGCCTCACGAGGCGATCTCAAGTCACATACCTCTCGCGCCGATCTCAAGTCCACCGATCTCAAATCTGCACATTCTCATGTTGATTTAAGGATACAGTCTTCTCAAGGCGAGCTCAGTGCGCGACAATCAACAGTCCATTCTTGCGAGGACCAGGATATGCAGTTCCGCTTCATTGTCCAGGACCGTCCGGTTGTCATCGGACTTGGACTTGACGCATGGCGTGCGCAGTGTCCAGAGATGCTGGAGAGTGGACAGGTGATGTTCTATGGTGAGCACTCCGTCCAAATGCTTAACGTGCCTTTCTCACAATGCATTCGAAAGACCACGATTTCTTCCTCCCACAACCTCCGCTTCCCTCATCAGAGTTCAATCGGCATCCTGCAGTCTACATACTCCGCGTTGTCCTACATGACTGGCCTGACGCCCGTGCACGTCATGTGCTGCTCAATTTGCGGCTTGCAAGCAGCCCAGAGACCAGGCTTATCATTGCGGATCATATCCTCCCATTAGCATGCGTTGATGAGGGTGTCCGTAGCGCAAAGCACGAATATCAGAAATCTGACGGCGGAAAGTGGACGCTCGAATCTGTTCTAGCGCACCTCGAGGGCGCACATGGCACACTAGCCCCTGCGCCCCTGCTTCCGAACTTGGGCAAAGCAAGTGCAACCCCCTTTTCCATGGACATTGTGGTACGCTCGATCATAAATTATTTTCTCTGCAAAGGTTTACTGACTGGGCTGCATAGATGCACATAACTTTCAACGGCAAGGAGCGCACGCTACGGGAGCTTTGTGCGCTAGCTCTGTCGTCTGGCTGGCGCATTGCACGCGTGACATACTCAAAAGGTTCTCATTTTGGGCATCTTGTTTGCGAGCCTGTAGACATACCTGAGGATGCATTCAATATCCTCCCTGAACGGCCAATCTCGGATCCTGCGATAGATTTATCGTTTGAATGTGCTGAGCCCTCAGAAGACGACGAACATGAGGGCCCGCAGACCGCCCAGGAGATGTATGCCAATAAGCTGCCGTCGTCACTCGGGCCGAGGCCTATCTCGACGACAATCCTACCACTTTTGCCATCTCCTATCCTCGAGCGCTCGTCATCGCGTTGTGGAACGCCGACGTTTGGATCTCGTGTGTTCCTCCCTCGTCCAGACGAGATCCCATCTGGCAAGTCCAAATCCTACACCCTTGGTAGAAGATGGCTCAAGGCAAGAGGCCTTGGCGTACGTAGCGTGGTCGAGAAGCAAAAGCGACGTGAAGAAGGCGCTCGAAAAGCCGATGAACACGATGACCAAAGCGGTCAATACGGATCTCCACAGCACTCACGCGTCTGGTGGAAAAGGGCGCCACCCACTTCTCCTGTAGCAGAAGAGCGAGCTGGTGATGCATCGATACCTCGCAGTCCACTTCGCCTTCGCAGAGGTACGATGACAACTCCAGAGCTTTCACCACCGTTGCCGTTGCAGAGCCCGCGCATTCCGACACAGTATAATTTCCCAGCGCATCGTACGACGCCTAGTGTGCAGTCCAACTTCCAAAGTGACGGAAGTTCAAGTGCCCCGCGATCGAGGAGGCCGAGTGTAGTGAGTCTCACTCGCAAGCTCAACTTCTCCCCTTTTGCGCGGAGACCGAGCATAGTAGACGGTGGAGCACAAAGGAGCAGTGATACGAGCGCGAGTCCGCAGTCAGCAACGTTTGATACCGCATATGTCCGGTCTTCAAACCAGGAGAAGAAGCTGAAACATCAGCCGAGTTCACCGATGATGCAGAAACACCATCCTGATGATGATCGAGAACACAGCATCAGACATCATCCTAGTGCACCTCACTTGAAGGGTCGGTCTACTCGTGCTGAAGAGCCTCCACCCTTGCCTACGGCTCCAAAAATTGTACGGGATGATGCATCCTGCAGCGCTCCTCGCAAGTCCAACCTTATGAGCTCCCCGATCTTCAGTGGAAGCAAGTCTAGTCTGTCCACGACCACCTCGCGTCAACGGAGTCGTTCGATTTTGTCAAGTACTCCTGCTTTGATACGCGCGCCCAGTACGCCTGCAGATCCCGCAAGCCCAAAGTCAAAACGTCAGCCGAGTACACCGAAACTTCCCCGGAGGCTCAGTATACCTATGCTCCGCCGCAAGCGCAGTCAAAGTCTGACTGCCGAGAGGGATACCTGAACCGGTGGCGGAGTGAGCCTGGTGACTTGACTTTTCGTTCATAGTTCTTTTCTTGCCATCTCGTTGAATGCTGTGTTTTGCACATATTATAGTGATTGCCCCTCTTTTCATGCATTTATGTAGACGACCTCGTTGCATCACAAGGCCCGATGTTTGATATTATGCTTATTACTGTTGTCTACTTCCCATGGAGTTAATGATTTTGAGATTTCACTGTGGGGTTTCGACCGATAATTGTATTATTAGATCAGATCCGTGGTGACGTCCTCCATTGTAATAAGCAAGGTAATAAGCGTAGAAATTGCATATTGGACTGCATATGTTGTCTTGAGAACAAATGAAAAGCTCTAGCATACAGACTACTCTATTGCATAATACATAATCGGAAGTCCCCCGTCCTTTGAGCCTTGCAATGGGAAGTGCATAGATGTGTAAATTCAAGCGAGACAATTCGGTCAGTACTATTACTTGCAGGCGTAATCGAACGTTGTTCCACAACGACAAACCATATGATTGCAGCCAGCGATCTTCTCTATCAAATGGGAGCATCCTGGGCATCTTGCCCAGCCTGATGCTTGAGCGATATCAAGCACTTGTTGCGTTGCTGCATCAATAACGCAGTTGTGGTTCCCAACCCCTTCGTACTTTGTACGGCATTTTCCACACGTACGGGTGGAACAACTCGGGGCTGGGCAATCGTACACTTTTCGTGACGACTTTTGGTGGAGCGCACCAAGAAAGCGATTGCAGGATGGCGATGAGCAATACACCCGATGCATCGTTTTCTTCTCTCGGCCTTTGAGCCGAAAGTCTGCAATTAAAGCTTGACTGACGTAGCGTCGTACTTTTGTGAAGGGTATGTTTCTGTGACAGCATCGTGGTGGATACAGGGAGTCGTCACGGACTGAGGACTGGAAGAGGTGGGTAATGCAAGCAAGGTCGAAGACGTGCCCGCATGGAACTGGGATTGCGGCGCCATCTATAGGATCTCTGCATATGATACAAATGGCCCTAACACCTGTCAGTTTACACAGTCTATCCCTCGTTCGTCTCAGGTAGACTCACGGTTCCTTCGAGGCAGCATCGACCTTCTTGATCGATTGTCTTGGCATGTTTTGTCAAGTGCTGGAAGCCTACTCGGGTTGCCAAAGGATGTTTAGTAGCCAGAGGAGACTGTGGTCCCCCCCTTCGTATCGAAAAGGATCGACAAAGCTGTCACGGTAGGAGAAAGAGCAACGGAAAGGGATGCTCAGCGTTTTATGCCTCGTTGCCTCCGCATGCTCTCGATCACCCCTAAATGATCGCGAATAACGAAACAAAGATAAGGATCAGGGTCTTAGCGCTCACTGCGAAAACACGTTCATAGTACAGGAGAGCTTGCGTGGCTGTGCTGTGATAATGTATAATAGGCAAGTCCCCACCAGCGTTTCGATTCTCATACTCCACCATAATTTCAATCCAGACGCGCGCACCACCATGAGGACCAGGGGAATCACCAGTTCTGCCAGTTCTATCTAAAATTGGGCGGTGTGACATGGGTCAGTGTTCGCCGCGGGCTTTTTTTCCCGTCTGGCAGAAAAGTCAACACCGCGAACATTCCCATGAACGTAGCCTTCTGCGTGGAACTCTGGGGTGAAATTTGTGATGGCTTTCTCCAGTGGTTGACGCTCCGAAACAGACCTCTTGCTCAGGCGTCCAACAAGTGTACTTCGGGCGAGTACCATGATAATTTTCTTTTTTCAAGTCACGTCATTGACGATTTTCCCGTAGAAATTCTAAGGCGCCGAGTCTTACGATAACTTCCAAGTGTGTATCTAATCGATGTAATCCGTGGTTATAGATTCTAGAGTGTTTTGAGGTTGAGTTGGACTGCGCACGAATATAGACGAACTGCCAGGGAAAACCGAAGCTAAACTTTTAAGGTGGGATGCGGCAGCTTTATCTATCCGTGGCCCACTACAACATGCGTTAGAACATTTCGTCAGGTCTACTGCACTGACACTAGCCAGGATTCCAACCCACTGTGCCAGTACGGTGGATGTTTGGTTACACTTCGACTTACCACGAAGCTCTCAATACCCGATCAGTGTTTGGTTCGAGCTTTGTCATTTACTCGATTTCATTTCATATATACCCACGCAAGTTCAATCTATCGTGAGTCATGGCTACTTAAAAACCTTCAACTGCGGGCAGGCTTTTTGACACTCAATGATTAGACTTAGCCTCTTGAAAAAATTGTCGTTCACAATGGGGACTCAAATATTACCGTGGTCAAGTGCACGTGATCGACACCATTGGGTCTGCCATCAAGCGGCTCTGACGGTGGTTCCTGAAACAAGGCTCATACTCACAATGAGTTTACACTAATCGAACAGTTTTCAGAGACTTAATACTGCGGCTCATGAACCTTCATCATCCTGATGGAGTTCAGCATCAGAAGAGTCGGTAGCTTAAATGCAGCATTTTCTAGGTCTTCATGACATCTGGGTTTTCGACCAGCCGCATGTCAAGCGGTGTTACTTTCAGCTATTCGTATCGAGCCTTTCTCGGGGGTGGATTCTCTGGCTCGAGATCGGTGGGCTAACCATAATCCGCACTTGATCTCTAGCTGGTATTGTGACACATCCCTAACGATAATATATCAATGTTGCCTCGTCCTATTCATCATCCTCGCCATTGTAATCAACAACCTCGATCTCATCTAGAATCGTTATCCCTTTGTCTGACCTCATCAAAATGAAAAGAATTTCCCTCGAGCACTTCAGCTTGTCATCTACATCATGAGGCTCGGTCGAGGGCGGAGGTGTCCATGCGAAGGATGCTTCGAGATCATGTGCAGTCTCAACAGTAATTCCAACCTAGTGTGCATAATACATATGAGCATGTCGACGGCAGTGTGGACTTTCCCGTCTCCACGACTTTTACGACGCTGTGTTGTCAAAGGTTTGCACAAATTCTGCCGAGAGTTCAGATGTATTCAGTTAGAGTAACGGCAGGTCATGATGCAATGATCGTAAATAATCGAACAGGTTCCTTCGAAATCTCTGCCATCCAACACCAATATCAATTCTGCCAAATCGATCAGAATCGTGCTCATTAGTATACGCAGGATATGAAAGGTCGTGGTCGTCCTAGTTTTCCTTATCCATGATCGTGAGAATGTGAGTTATACTTGATTTGTCTACTTGAATCCGACACCCCATTTCTTGATCAGCAGCATCCTACGCATCGTTCGATCAACAACAACATCAATCCAAAAACTGAACCACTCGACTCACGTGTGTGAGCAGAGTCCGTTAGGGCCCCCGAGCTGATGTTACAAGGCGCAAAAGGTGAGAAAACTCGATGCAAAGCAAACTACTACTACGCACAACTCCTATGCAGGTCAAGCCTCTACAGCAGTCACTGTTTGTTCTGCAACTCTGGTACGCAATTTTGCATTGTGCACGACAGACATGATAGATGCAGGACTCTCGTGGATACTTTCTTTCCTCAATCCGTTATCTGCGTCCGAGGACTGATCACAGCGTGTATATTTTTCACATGCTGTATATCTTACCGGCGGCAAAAACTCCACTACACGTGCACCGAGATCCGTCGTACACCAAGCCAAGAGTTGTCGAACCAAGATCCTTTTTGTCGACTTTTGCCTTCGTTCTTCCTTCACACAAAGTGTGAGTACCCCAGCAGTTCATACCACTACACACAAACAATGTGTTTCTTCTTCCTCGCTGTTATTGTTGCTTTGGCGGCATCTATCACGTGCGTCAATGCATGTCAAAGTTTGCTCCAGAGTTGTGAAACAGCAAGTGACTGCTGTGAAGGTTATGGCTTGATCTGCGCGACATTTGCGAGTAGGAGTGGTTTGCTGTGCATCGACATTGCACCTGATGACTCACCTTTTGCGACTCAGCACTCGAGTAACAAAGTCTGCTATACAAGCAACACACTGGTGAGCCAAATGTCTACCGTTGCATTAGTGTTGTTGTTGATCGAACCACACGTAGGACGGCGCTGATTGAGAAATGACTGGAGTCAATATTGAGCTGAAGTAGATATGTCGAGTGAATGAAGTGTTTGCGTACTTTTTGCTCTTAGTGTGAATAGAGCCCATGGGTCGATCATAAATCAAATGCCACGTGTTACGCCGTCTATTAGTCGTTCGTATCGTTTTCTGCGTGTCCTGTCCAACCGTGGGACGCTACTGTTTGATAAATGAACAATATATTTGCGTACTTTTTGCTCTTTGTGTAAACGAAACCGCAGGGCCTGGCCATAAATCAAATGTGTTTCATCTAAAAGAAGCGCACCTAATCAGATCATTTTCGCTATCTATGACGCGCTCACTTGACAAGCCACACAGCCGTTCATGCTGTCTTGTCTGAGAGTCTAACTTGACCATCGAGTTGATCCTTGGAGCTCGACAAAACCTGGAATACAAATCATCATCTTCTCCGACTGAATTGAGACTTTTCAGGATATGAAATCATATCAGTACCAACCATCAACGTGCCAGAACTTGGTCGATCACTCACTATCCATCAGGCCAAAAGCATCTCCGTGCTGGTCATTTCGACATGAAAGACAGGTTGACGGTCAGTCCAACAATCGAGGCGAAGTGCGCCGCACATGATGCACGATGTCGTGGCGAACAAATTGACTGACGTAATGGTATGCGCTTTACACAACTCTCTCAGTTTGAGGGAGTATCCAACGTGCAAGCTAAACATAGCGTACGAACTAGACAGTACGGAGGCTATGTCGAGCATGCATTCTAGTTGAATGGCAGGTGCTGCCGGCCCAACTGAATGATAGTGTCTTTGCGTTACAAGACCATGGATCAATAGTGGGCGTTCCTAGCGGGCGTGTCTTCAAACGAAGTCCGCTTGTTGGGAAATGTAGACCTAGGCGTGTATGGGGATGACACGGTGATTGATAAACATGGCTCACGGGTTTGAACGATTCGTTGGTCATTCTTCGATCTAGAAACAATTCATGTTGTGAAACACATGGTTATCAAGGGATTATTAAAGTATCGACATACCAGCTCGAGCACGACACAGGAATATCTTATCATCACAGAAAGGTTATGCAGGTCGTGCGATAACGAGTGCTATAGACACTTCTGAGGCGCGCAACTGCACCACATATCTTTTTTTACAGGCGGCTGGAAGACGAAGCCGTGACCTGCCCACGTTTGTCGCATATCATCGCCATTTCGATAGCAACGTTCCTGTAAGCCCGTTTTCACCTGCAACATGTGCTGGTCTGTACCACTCCTGTACCTCGAAATGGACCAGCATGTGAGGAACGTTTGGGGGAAGCTGTTGGGAACCTCGGAATGCTGGATGAGAGCTGAAAGTTCCATTATGTAGTGATCGTGAGAAATTATTATGGAACGTTGCATTGTCACACGGCACACCCACCATGATGCCTATCGATCGATCTTCTACCCAATTCGCTGCTGAAAGAACTGACTGCACTCGACCCAAAGTTCAAACGACCGGGTTATTGACATCGATAGACTCGAACACACAACTTTTTCCTGATGGATTCGCTGAACGGCTGGGTTTCTTCTTATTCTGATCAAAGTTTGTTCAGGTGATACCCTAGTCGGAGGGTTTTCGAGTCTGAGAAGTTAACGCCACGACTGAACCACGCCAACGGAGCGCTGAGAAGCACGACTTGATCCGATAGCTTGAAAAAACGGAACTTGTGTAACGCATATGCTCCACCTGTAACATGTGGCATGTGCTCTGATTGATGAGGCGGAAGCGAGGAACACGCAGAAGGGGCAAACATCAGAAACCATAATGAACTTGACGCACAATGGTAAGCAACCTTACATTTTGTTACATCATTGTTTTGATTTAGCCCATTCAGAGCTATAAAAAGACTGTTGCAATGCGTTTTCTTATAGTCCCTCACCAGTGGTCTGGTACCGAAAGCTCTATTGTCTGTGCACAGCGATTGGGACAATCGCCTGTTTTGATCTATTCAACCCAATTCTTATTTGAACTCTCGTTGAGCGAGTGTAAACGTCTATCTTTTTCTTCTCCCCGCCGTTCCTCGCATCTCTTCTTTTTTTCCCGACACCCTATATACTTCGCTCATCCACGATGCTTCGAAAACTTGCCCAACTCCTCCCTGCCCTCGCTATCTCCACTCTCGTCTCAGCTCATGGTTATGTACAGCAGGTGACGATCGACGGCACCGTCTACATGGGCAATAACTTGAATGTGGAAACCCCTGCACCTTCTATCATCCGTCTTGTGAATACGAACAGTCCCGTTAAGGGTGCTGAAAACCCGTACATCAACTGCGGGCAAGACGCTCAGTTCGCTTCCCTGGCAGGAAATGCGAACCCTGGCTCCCAGCTTGAGATTCTATGGGTCGGCGGAACAGATGGCTCATCCAACGTACGTGACTTCGCACATGATGCCATAGATTGACAAGTGATAATCAATCCGCAGTGGCCGCATAACACAGGTCCGCTGATGCACTACATGACCAAGTGCGACGGCTCTTGCTCCACGTACAACTCGACGAACTCCGAGTGGTTCAAGATCTCTGAACTTGGTCTCGAGGCGGACGGCAATACCTGGTATCAGGCAAACTTGAGTCAGTACTGTTCGTACTTTTGCTTTACTTGTACTCATGTATTCCGCAGATTCTCGAGCTCCTGCGAACGTGACGATCCCGAGCACTCTCGCACCCGGAAATTATTTGCTTCGCTCGGAGATTATCTCCCTCCAACTTGCAATGTCTCCAGGAGGCGCTGAGTTTTACCCTGCGTGCATTCAACTTCAAGTCGGTGGTTCTCAAACTCAGGGCCCGACGTCGAGCGAGGAGTGCTTGTTCCCTGGTTGTTACAGTGATGACGGTCCCGGTATCCTAACACCAGACGTGAGCTATTTTATCGTTTACTTTTTCTTCAAACATAGCACTAATCATCACGCAGATCTACAACCCTCCCATTCAGTACACGTTCCCCGGCCCTCCTGTCGCAAGCTTCGTGGACGCCGGCTCAAGTTCTGCTGCGCCTTCTTCCACCGGCTCTGTATCGGGTTCCTCAGCAGGGACTACATCAACCTTCGCCAACGGCCCTTCCTCCACCATTATCGCGTCATCCACCCCAAGTCCAACGGTGACAGGGCAGTGCATGCTTAGTGGCCGTTCCGTCAATGAGGGTGTTGTCAAGCGAGACAGCAGGAACAAGCGGACGCACAAATGGAGACTTGTCCGTTCGCACTAAATGCGAATATGAACCGGCGAGGGTGGGCTTGACGTCCCCCTCCCTCATGGTTATCATATAACAAGGTTTGACACCTCGTGGCACTGCGTGCTGCATCACGATATCATTGATTCGGTTATCCACATACACAATCATTTTTAACTCACTCACTCACGTTCACTCTCCCTTCGGCTCCTTTGGAGCGAGCCACTCTCTGTTGCATGTTCGTTCTGCCTTGTGGATACCTTATCTATCTGTATTTTTAGGTGCCCGTCTAGAATGGGTCTTATCCATGCGTAGCCATGGTTAACATGACATGCATGTTGTTACTATAGCTGCACCGGGTGTACATAATGCTTGATGCAATGCAACTGACTATATCTGTAATACAGTGGTTGATGCATTAACTTGAATGCGTGTGCCACCTGTTCGCTGGTGTAGTAGGAGGTATCTTCCATTATTTCGGGGACCACGTGTTCCCGGGTCGGCCGTGCCTCGGCTTTGCACTTACCGCTCGCGGCTCGATGTGCCAAATGGTTTATCGATGGTTGCCTGGCGTACACATGCCCAAGTTATCTATAAATACGACAGAAAATCACTACACACATAACACTGACTGACCGACTTTCAATATGCCAGTGGAGTTGAACGTTTGAACTTTGAACAGCCGTGGGAAATCAAAAGCGCGGATGCACGTGATCCCTATCCTATGATGCCTCTCAATACAAATTCAACAAAGGACGCCACTATTTTAGTATGGCGTGAACCACGTCGAGCGCATCTGAAACGCCTGGTGCCCCACCTCGAACCTAGTCTTTCACCACCGATTTTTTTTATGAGTTCTCTGGTCAAACCTTATGCTGGTTCCATATAGAACTTCAGTGCCACCATGACCCACCCAGGGCACTCCCCCACAACATATCAACAGGATTTCTTTGGTCACATCGAATATCGATCAAGCAAACCCATCAAAGCTTACAAAAAATGGTCCATTACCAATATCGACACCATCATCAAACCGATAGAACCGATCATCAGGGCGAGCCTTGATTTGGCTGAATTTCGCCAAAGTGTACAGGACGGCGCCGATGAAAAATATTCATACTCACCATTGGTGAGTACCCGTTTTTTTAGGCTAGCTTTTGTTCATATCATAACATATCACAGCAGATATAAACGAACACACGACAGGTCGGCTCCCTTGCTTGAAGGACATTCATACTACCAGCTCGAGTATCCCTTCTTCCTAGTTTGCATGGGTGCAGCTGGTTATACGCGTCTGTGGAGGACTGAGGGTCCCCCCCCTCCCCCCCCCCCCTCCCCCCATATGGTCTTCATTGTCTTTACTAAGTCGCGGTACAGCTATGTGGCGAGCCGTATGGGCTGAGAACAAGTCAAAGAAGAACGAAGTCGTAAGTTTGAAAACCTTATGGAGGTCGCGAACTCGGGAAAGCGAATCCAATGCTTATGGACATATCAAGCTATTTTTACCAGGCATCGCTGAACTCAGTCTTGGGGATGATGTCTACATTCCTCTAGGAAGGGAGACCCATACTCGTGTTACGGTCGGCACCCTCCGTTTTCTCATTCTCGTGACACTGGCGTTCCCGATGATCCCGTCTTCTATCGTCTCGCGTTGAAGACTGTGGGACGACCTTTGTGCGACGCTGACACAACAAAAGATTTCATTTTAGGGTCTCTCGCTGCACTCAGAGGTTCGTCATCATTCAGTTAGCGCGCTGATTACCTTCCTAAATCATCGCATTTTCAGGACATCAAATACTCGCGGAGCAAGGTGTTCTTCATCGAGATATGAATCCAGGCAATATCATTTTCGGTGGTCCGGATTGTGCTGAAGGCTGGTCGCAGATTTCGAACTTGCCTCGGTGGCGCAGCCAGACTCCAGAGACTGAAACCGTAGTTTTATTGCATCCGCCCTCTCTCGCTGCGGGCCAGTTGAACACTAAAAGTGTCTTTCTGGAGGACACTGTTTCGTCGGGTACTGCTTTGTTGTGGCTGAAGAACTTCTATCCATGATGCTTCTTCCGGACAAGAAGAAAATTCGACCGGCTCAAAAACGCGGGGTGCACAATGACCTGGAGTCATTCATTCTTGTCCTTTTCTATTCAGTCATGAAACGTGCTCTGGAGTGCCGACTCTGGCACCAGAATCCAAGCAAAGAATCTCAGACCCAAGAACTTTACGGTACTTTGTTCGGCGGCCATACTATTCTGCTAATGCGACAAGGACAGTCCTGCTTTCTCGATGAAAGCAATCCCTCTGTATATCTTTCAGATGTCCTGGACTTGCCAACGGCGCAGCTAATTTGTGGCTGTTGGAGGCTTTTGAATCCAGCGGTTCTCTAACTTTCCTAGCAATGAAGGTAGAGCGGGAAATGATCAGAAGATGCAATGGGAGAGTGGCTCGCAGGAACTGAAGGTGATCACTTATGCGCAGTTGTACGAAATATATGACGTAGCGGTCAGCAAGCTTTCAAGAGTTAACTAAGATCATCAATGAATTGTGTACTTTGATTTCGTCGTCAAAGAATAGACTTTGTACGTACGGCATACTACCATTGCGAGCCGAGTTTAAGGTACCTCCTTTTTGTAGCGGTAACAGTTGCAGTCAGTTACTAACTAAGTCTTCATTGTTTAGGACGTCCTCACAACCTCAAATCGATAGAGCTACCTTGTCGTTCCTTTGACTACTTCATGGCACTGCTACAATTCTTTCTGCCACGATGTCTTTGTCCGTCCGTTTCTTAGTCGCATCTGAAAGCATTTAAGCAGTAAGCAAAACAGCCTGAGTGGTTTCGACACCCCACTACGTACACGTTATTCAGCTAAGTCAGACTATTCCTCGCAATCGTGCTCGGTGTTGACAAGACAAACTCTGGTCAGTTCTTCATTTTACAATCGCTGATAATGCTGACATCAAGTCTCAGCGTATTATATAAACGGTAGACCAAGCTGAGAAAGAATGAAGCCCAAAGCAACGTTACTGTCTCTTCCTTCAGAACTAATATTGCATATTCTAAGCTTTCTTCCTTGGCAAGACATTATACGCTGTACATCCGTAAGCTACTATCAAATCACTGGTCGGTGTTACTCTAGTACTGATGATCGCCTGGCAGCTTTGCAAGGCCCTTCGCCGGATGTATACGTCGTCCTCCGAGCTTCAGTATATCACCGAACTGGGTGGCCAACAACTGCTCCCTGTCTTCAATGGTTCTCTTCCTGTTTCAGAGCGCCTACAACTCCTGAGGGACAAAGCCCGCGCATGGTCCACGTTTGACGTTCACTCTTCTGAATCAATCTCTATCCCACTACAATTCCGTAGACGAACGAAGGTGTCCGTCGTCAATGGACATGCCTGCTTCTGGAAGCCAACTATGCACTCGGGCAGCATCTTTCCGATAGTACCCAAGCCCTTGCAACAAACTATCGAGCGTGATTTCTCTCCAGATTCGCTTTGCTCAATTCCCAAACAGAGACAAAGCGACTTCGACGTTTTGAATGTTTTGATGGACCCAGTGCAAAACCTCCTCGCCATCGTTTACGCCACGGTTGTTAGAGATGGTGGCCTGGTGTACGATGAGGCTTACTATATTGACCTTGTAGCCCTGGACGGAGACTGTACCCACCCTCAAGCTGCTGGACGGACTCTGTTTCTCTCTGACTTGCCAAAACGCAAGAACTTTGTTACGAAGAGTACGAAAATCGAAGGATTTGGGAGGCATGTCGCTTTACGACTGTTTGATGATCAGCTGTGTATCCCTTCATTTACGTCGAGATGGTGGTTGCATATTTGGGACTGGCAACACTCGACAACGTCGAAGGTGAGCCTTGATCAGAATTAGTTGATATGCTTGACGGCTGATACTCGATTTAGTGCATCCTCAGCGGCCCAATAGTAGATCCAGATTTCAACGAGATCGACATTTGCTTCCTCGGAAACGACAGATTTTTGGTTGTCAACGACGATTTAAAGCTCTATTCAATCGAGGACATGTCTCATCAACCGCGATTGCTGGCTTGCTTCTTGTTGCCCGCGTCAGTGGTGAACCTACGATGCTTGACTCCGACAGATGATATCGCAAGTAATTCACAACCCTCACAAGCAACATGGGTCTCGGATCCTAAACATCGACTGATCTCTCTTGTCACATGGAATTCAGAACTTTACTTCATCATTTCCACTAGGATTTTTTTCGAGCCTGACTTCGTTAACTCGGAAAGAACGAAAATACCATGGGAGTCTTGGGGTCCTTCAAATGCCCATGTTGTCCCGCACCGATTTTCATGCAAACTTAGCGTTAGCGGGAGTCGAGCTTTGTATGCATTCGCGTCCGGCGTAGAATTGAATGATGGCTTGATCGTGACAGAGTACAGGATACATCTCATGGACTTCAGTCCGTCGGCTGTGAAGCGCCACCACGAGCAAGGCCTAGGAAGAATGGTGAACAAGCCATCTAACGTAGAAAACGTCAAGACGGATGAATGCATCACGACATCCATGCCGTATGTCGAGGTCGTGTCTCACAGAACGTTTAGTCATGGCGAGTTCGTTGAGATGTGGCTCGATAGAGATAAACTTTATTTGTTGAAGAACCATTTTGATATCGTAGGATTCTCTTATCTTCTGATGAAGTGCGACGTACTCATTGTTTATCCAGGATAAGATGGATCAATTTGAAGTCATCGAGTTTTGAGAGTGAACACCGTATGATACAGCTACTAGACAGTTGACCTTGAAGCTGTTTAGACGACTTGCGAGAGCTCTCAATAATATTACTTACCACTCGCATTTCCCTCGCACACTAGCAGCACCATAAATTCGAATATGTCCTGCTCTTGTTGAATGATGTCCTTGTGAGGTTAGTTACGACTTCAAGTACTCGGCTTAAAGCTCTCGTAGAACACTACCTTCCGGGGTCGATGGCAACTTGAAGAACGGCCAAAGATTCGCCATGAACATCATCAGTGAGGCATTCGTCGAGAATGCAAATGCGACTGCCGTAGACGCTCCTCCCGAGTTTGACGAGTGGGCTCTCAGCGGTCTGACAAAGGAGAAATGTGTGCACCTTCATCATACTATATATGGACTAACAATCACGCGTTCAGGTGCCTCGCGCATCAAGGAAAGCACTTTTAGCATGGAATGTGCTATTCATACAGTCTGAATAATTGAATGTCATTGTCTCGTGCAATATGCACGGTATATTATTGGGACTCACTGCTGCCGCACCCACTACCGCATCCGAGCCGCAACACGCCCAACACGTCCTCTAAATTCAGCCTCTCAAAGCCATGTCCGAGAGGCGCATAGTTGATGAGTTCGACGAGTAACACTGTGAGGTCAAATTATTATCTTGTGTATGATCACAGTACTTATCGGAAATGAGCGTTGAATGTATGTTTCGGTGTGGTGCGTCAGTGATGCGTTAGTGATGCAGCAAAATACCTGGGTTCGATGTAAACGGCTGGTGTGGTTTTCATACAAACAAATATTCCGAATCCTAGCCATAAATATATCAGCCTTTATAAAATTAGGTTACAAAGTATTAACACAGGAGAGCTAGTACGCTAAAAATGCGAGAAAGACCTGAAGAGAAGATCGAGCCGACAAAGGATTCAGAGCAAAGGAAGGGAAACATACGAGGAGTGAGGATGTTGAGGCCGGCTGCAACACTAAACTGAAGCGAACATGTCGGGTAGAGTCTGGGA
This sequence comes from Suillus discolor, assembly GCF_016758755.1. Lineage (NCBI taxonomy): Eukaryota > Fungi > Basidiomycota > Agaricomycetes > Boletales > Suillaceae > Suillus > Suillus discolor. The sequence continues at coordinate 31,541 of NW_024541316.1, forward strand.
TCTTTTCGTTGTGAGAAGGTGATCGGACTTCACAATTGTGTGTATGTGGCATGTGCAGGGTTTGGAGAAACTTTAAAAAACCGAGTACTGTCCGAGCGATAACAGAGCTGTTTACCAGTGTGTAGTGACCCGTTACCACATGCTTCCGAAGCCACCGTTCGGCTGCCAAGCTGTGGCGAAAACAAGGTACCAGCAGTGTAACGTAAAAAGACCTCAGAAACTTTGTCAGGTCTGATAATTAGTAGGTAGTACCTCTGGAAAATACTCAACTCAGATATCCTCCAAGTAGCCCTATGTTCTTCGAATAAATGACAAATGAATTTAATTGGCTGACTCGGAGACTGTACATATTGATTTTATCACCATAAGATTGTCACTACCGCTCAAAATATTAACATTGTCTGGCCAGCCCAAGCCTCACTCTGCTCCTCCCTGTACAGTAGACTTGCGCAACAAATAATAGCTAGGATAGACATACTGAACTAATATATATACTACCAATATCAGAGGGAGTGCAGCTACAATGCTCTGTACCTCATTTACAAGAAAAAGAGCGAAAATATCAATGGACTTATTATGTACGGTCCATGCGGTGAGCGAGGTCTTCACTGACGTACCTTGCTGTGGGAGCTGAGCGCTTGAGCGCTGAGCGCTGAACGTTAACAATCTCGGAGTGATAACAGGTCACTCATCGATCGTCACCGCTTGTTGTGAAGGGTGATGGGACTTCGCAATTGTGCAGTGTATACTATATGTGGCATGTGCAAAGTTTCTCCAAACTTTAAAAAACCGCTAGTACTGTCCGAGCAATAACGTTAACAATAAGCATGTGGCTTACAAAATACCACATCAAATTACTACCTGTGCAAGACCCCAAGGAGCCCATCATCATGCCTGTTACGCGAGGCAGAGGTCGAACGGCATCACCATGCTTCAGCGCTCATCTTGCGTGGTCCAGCGCCCAACTCGCGTCGCCGTTACGTTTAACGAATTAACGCATGAACCAGCCCCATTATGGATAGATCCATAGAACGTGGCTGCACCCATCAAAAGAGAGAATGATCAGACGATGTGCCCTCAACTTTATGATGATGATCCTCCTACTTTGCGCTGTCCTCTTCGGCGTTCCGTTTGTTCGCGCTTCACCGGTTTCACTCTCGGGTCTCAACGATACCTGTATCCTTCCACTCTTTTCCAGTAACTGGCAACCCTCCCCTGATGCTAGAACCTTGTGGGTCATTATGTCGAGCTGTAGCTTAACCTTGTTTGCATGCACATGGACTGCCGTCCCTCCGGACATTCCGCGTCTGGGTGAGGGGGTAGTTGTCATCATGGTTCGCCGTCTAGTCCTCATGTTTGTTGCGTATTTCGCCCCCGAACTCATGGCCGCCTGGGCCGCATGGCAACTTATATGTGCTCGTAAAGTTGCCAAGGACTTCAATGATATTCTTTTTGCACAACGCGCCCAGCCCAACGGTGACTGTGAAGCCGCACCGCAGAGCAGCCCGGCAGTTGTGTCACCTGGTGCCATCTCAAATTCAAACGAAAGTTCAAGTGCAGGTCTGTTACTCGGACTCTTCAGTCAGACAGAAATTAACATGAAATTGATGCCTTGACAGGGTGGACAGAGACACATGGGTTCTTCGCCGGGATGGGTGGATTCCTGCTCTACTTCAATGGTAAACCGTGGGCCACTCTCACACCCGATGAACTCCTCCAGTTTGTTCGCGAGGGATCTGTGGAGATGCCCGTCATCACGAAGGCAGACATAGAAGACCGAAGTAAGGGTGACGTGCTATCCAGATGTATCACCATTCTTCAGCTGGGATGGTTCCTCATCCAGATCATCGCCCGTTACGCCCAGCACCTCTCCACCACATTGCTTGAAGTCGACACTCTGGCTGTAGTTTGTCTGACCATCGCTACCTATGGCTTACTATGGTGGCGGAAGCCGAAGGACGTACAGCGTCCTCATATTGTTCATTGGAACTCGACTGCTCCCCCGCCACGCGAATGCTTAGCCAATGAGTACATTATCATCACTATTCCTTGCGGAACTTGTTCTTATTGGCCTGTATTCTAGCAAACGACGTACCCCAATGCTTCTGTCTATACTCTTTAATCGCAAGGTTCGACGATCTAATAACTCAGCTCGGAGTGTGACCATATTCATCGCTGGAGGTGTCAGTGGGGTGATGGTTGCAGCGATGCATGCCCTGGGCTGGAATTTTGCGTTTCCGAGCCACGCGGAGCGGATAGTGTGGCATACAGCTTTCGTTGGGAAAGCATGTTTGTCGTTAACGATGTGGTCCCTCTGGTATTTGGACGCGCAGCCATCGGAGTACAATGGATTATCGGGTAAAGCCCTATATTTCCTTTCAGTTAATCTCATGAAGATTATTGGATTTCTTGGCACGATATACGTCTTTGCACGTCTTACAGTGATTACACTTACCATGCTGAGCTTACGATCGCTACCTCAGGGTGTATACGATACAGTAGGTTGGACCAAGTTTATTCCACATGTAGGTATGTAGTTTCATTACATCGCTGTAGTACTAGTAGGGTATGGTGACTTTCTTAAACTTCGTCAATCATTGTTGAAATCGGAAATACAAGTACGACTCGGTCAAGTTCAAACCTAATAATTACTTGACAGGTCGCTGTTCCACCTACATACCACACGAGCAACGCTCGATTTACTGAAAGGCTGCCACATGAATGAGTGAACAACGAACAGTTCCGATGATCGAAATGTGGCTGCGACAGCAGTCCTGCAATAGCTTATGAACGCACATGAGCACAATAGTACCAACCTACTCACCTCGTCAGTATCATATAGCAACGGCAGCTCGAAAGGGAACTCGGACACGACGGACAGGTCGGTCATCGAAAGCGGCCGTGGCTGGGTCAGCATGAGTCACCGCGATAGATAGGCATAAAGTTTGTGAGCCACAGCGCTCCCTTTCACTTTTGAAATTAATGTCGAGGATTATGTCTGCGCTCTGGCCGACTCAGTCAATGCTTCAAAACGCACCAAGGTCAGATTGACACCAAATCTGATCTTGATGTGTTTTGAAACATCAAATGGTCCACAAGCGAGTTGATTTCTTGTCAATGTTTCCTTCGTTCTTCATCCCATCACCTCGAGAGTACGATAGCGGCATCCCGAGTGAGAGACGGATAGACGTGAAAACCGGTGATAGTAGGCTATTATAAAGTGAGTTCGCTAGAACAGTCAAGCGATGAACAACTCAACGACGTCCAAATAGATCTGTAGAAGCAGAGCCTCTCGAGGCAGATATAAAGGCGAAGGCAATGAAGAGCATGGATGGAGCGGTGCTATACATGAAGATACACATCATTGAAACTCACAGACAAGGCCGTGGTGCGTCTGATGCGAATGACTGCAGTACAAGGGCCTTCCAGTGGTACTCGGACCAGGTGGATCGCACTTGTACCAAAGGTCTGTCGGATGCAAGGTGACTTGGATGAGGGGGTGGATAGACAAAGCCTGGATACGTTGTCGGGTTATTTGCATGTTTATATAGTGAGAAGAAATGAACGAACTAAACGTAGACAAACATCCAGGAGGATCAGGAGGAGATGCATATGATGGTGGAAAGATTAAAATTGGATCGGAGGCCGACGTTGCAACGTCGCCTAGCTATCCGTGACTCAGTATTATTTAAGACAAACGCCCTTCCAAAACGACGCACCTCAAAACCAAGTACGAAGCCTCCCCGCGTGATAATGTATGATATAAGTTGCCTTGGATCGAACAAATTAAGTCAGTCAATGGCTTGTGAGAGCTCTCAATAATAATATTTCACTGCTCCCATACTAGCAGCACCACGAATTCGAATCTCCTGCTCTTGATCGAGGCTGGTGGGTCTTGACTCAGTTTGGAGGACGCATAGGATGAAAAATGGTATTTGAAACACGAATCGCGCCAGTCCCCATGAGGGTTCCGGTAAAAGGTTAAGCGGTGGTTTAGATGGAAGCTGTGTCAGATCTGAGATCATATAAATGATCGATCGAATGTTTCGGGCAACTCCGTCGAACACAGATTTGAAAATTGAAAACCCAGCACTAGTTGAACGTCCTCACTAAATCACTGACTTTGACCGTTCAAACGTTCATATACAAACGGTAAACGAATGAATATACAGTCGTTCCTTCAACTTCCTGGCATTTCCTGGAGTTACTTAGCGCCTGCTTCAAGCCTGCCCAATGCTTAGCGCTAGTCAACACAGTAGCAAATAAGCATTGCCTCGAGCCTTGCGGTCAAGGGTATGGCCTGATATCTATTAAACGACGTTGCTACCCACTCTTTTTGTTCAACGCCTACTTCGCCCACACTGATCTTTAATTACTCGCCATGAGCAACAGCAATCAATTAACGGACTCGAGCCCAGTTCCTCCAGACACCACATCAGTCGCTCCCGGACTCAGCTCGGTACGTCGCTCATGTGCATCACACTCTCAAACACCGACTCTGATGTCCCATTTGTCCAGGTCCAACCGCCAAACAAAGTTCGTCGGTTTCTGAGCAAGGTCAAGGATGGTGTCACGAAGCATATTCCTGTAAGTCGAGCAACCGAGTTGTATTGGGATCTGGCTGAGATCATAAACAAGCGCTCGAAGAATTTGCGCACCCGCGACCCCGTTCAGGTAGGTGACATTTCGATGTCTGCTCTCTGTACTTCTACTGACTATACCGGGCTCAGGATACTTCTGCTGTTGTACAACAGGGCGCCGATTCCCAATCTGTGAACAAGGCACTTCAGGATGCCGGTCACGGTGCAGATCAGATGAACCAAATTTGGGGACATGCGAGACCCGTATTGTCCGCAGGCGAAAATGGACCAGCGGCACTCGATGATGTAGACAGTATAGAGACCACTTATCTTCAACCCCTCAGGACATTCGACACCGTGATCGGGACGATAGCAGGGGTATGTTCTCTCTCTTCCTCTTTAGAACTAGACTAACACCGTTCTACAGGTGCATCCGTATGCAAAGATGGCATTGGGTGTGCTTTCATGCGCATCAAAAGTACGTTTTCTTGCCGTTATTCGTATTTCCTGCTCACTTGTTCTGTACGCAGATAATTCTTGCTCAAGCGGATCGTGACGATGCGGTACGCGACCTCTACAAGAAGTTGGCTCAAGTGTATCGCTTCATCACGCAAGGCGACACGCTTGTCAAGATTTCGTCAATGAGGGACATCTTGGGACAGATCTCTCGGCAGACCCTAGAATGCGCCAATTTCATCAGGGATTATTCAGAGCAGAAAAGCTATTGTGAGTCTCCAACGAGTCGTTACACTTTGCAGATTCTCAATCGTATCATAGGGAAGAGACTCGGAAAGAACATTATCTTGAAAACAGACAATACCATACAACAGTACAACAATGTGTTGGATGCGCTCATACAAAACTTCCGCGACCAAGTCACTCACGACGTAGCGATCTACATTCACCATACAAGTAAGGATTGTTTTTTTTTCTGACTCGACAGCCATTCATACTTCTACAGGCGAAATACTCGAATTCAGTGATATGGCTTATGCGAAGGCCGCAGGACTAGATACTAGGAAGCGATGCCTGCAAGAGACGCGCACTGACATTCTCTCCGACATCATGGGGTGGATCAACGACAGCAGGGAAGATGCTGAACGTGTGCTATGGCTATCCGGACCTGCCGGAACGGGCAAATCAGCCATTGCTCACACGATCGCCAGCTCGTTCACCGGGGTGGGCGGTCTTGGTGCTTGTTACTGCTTCGACAGAAACACGGAGGATGGCCACAAAAAGGTTTTTTCCACTATCGCGCGAGACCTGGCTGACCGTCATCCGGAGATGAGACGAGCGTTAGCGCATGCAGTCAAGAATCAAACTGCGCTCAAGACTACACCGGACGTCGTACAGCAGTGGCAGAAACTTCTTATAGAACCGTTAGGGAAGCTTTCTGAGTCACCCGTGGGGCCCGTCGTGATCGTTATCGACGCACTGGACGAAAGTGGCGAGGCAGTGGAGACACGTAGTGACCTTCTTGACATTCTTTCCGGTAAACTTCGAGACCCAACCATCACGCATATCACGAAACTCCCAAAGAACTTCCGGATCATAGTCACCTCCCGCCCGCTTCGCGACATTCAGAATTCGTTTGCAGGCGTTCAACACATTCGAAGAAAGTCTATGGACGACATTCCACTAGAAGTGGCTGAAGGCGATATCTGCACCTACATATCCCAGGAATTAGAAGGGCTTCCGGATTTTGGGAGCAAAAAGTTTACAGCACTGGCCAAGAAAGCTGATGGTCTTTTCGAGTGGGCACGTCTTGCTTGAAAATACATCAAAGAACCTCGCTTTGGTTCATCTTCCGTTCAGTTCTTCAATGACACGGTGTCTCGCAATGGTGTCAAACGGGAGCACGTATTGTATGATATGTATCGCTTAATTCTGAAGCAGATCATACCAAAGGATGAAGAAGCAGACCCCGAGTTTCGGAAAACACAGCTAGCGAAGTTTCGTTCCGTGATGGGACAAATTCTTTGCACAGCCGAACCCCTCCCTTTGAATTCCCTGAATGCCATGCGAAACAATTTTCAAGATGAAAGCAAGCCTTACGAAATGAAGGACATCATAGAACACATGGGATCCCTCCTCAGCGGCACCACCAACCCTTCCACCCCAATCCGACCCCTTCATGCATCCTTCCGCGATTTCCTGACAGACCAATCACACAGTAAAGAGTTCTTCGTGGACGTGCCGAAGATTCAATGAGACCTTGCTTTCGCATCACTTGGAGTGATGAAAGATGAACTCTCCTTCAATCTCTGCGATTTAAAATCATCCTATCTCCTCAACTCCGAAGATCCCAGTCTGCAAGACCGAGTTGAAAAGCGCATCCCCTCACATCTATCCTATGCCTGTCGATTCTGGCTTTCACACGTACAAGCCACTAAGTTCGATTCAGAACTTGCCACAGAAATAAAATCATTCTTTGACCACGAGCGACTGTTCTTCTGGCTCGAAGTACTCTGCCTCATCAATGCGCTCAGCGGTGCAGTCCCTGCCCTTCCTCTCATTGCCAAGTGGTTGAAGGTGAGCACACGATTATCAAGCATCAGATAACATGCTCACTAACGTGTCATCGCAATTACAGGGTCACACCGGATATGAAGATGCCTCATCCGCTGCAATGGACATGCAGAGATTCATTCAAGTCTTCGGCGGCATGATCTTGCACAGCACACCTCATCTCTATGTATCAGCACTTCCAATCTCTCCCCTCAACTTTGCACTGTCCAAAACGTTTTCTGCACGGTTTCTGAACTCTTTTCGTGTAGCATCTGGACGTGATATCAACTGGACGGTTGTTCAGACTGTGATCAGAGGACACACTGAAGTTTACTCAGTCTTGTTCTCGCTGGATGGGACTCACATTGCGACTGCATCGAGGGGTTGCACTGTGCGGTTGTGGGATGCAGCAATGGGGCAGCCAGTAGGCAAGCCCTTGCGGGGGCACACTAAGTCAGTTACCTTGGTTTCATTCTCGCGGGATGGGACACGCATCATGTCTGGCTTGTATGACAAGACCGTTCAGTTGTGGGATGTAGCAACGTGGCAGGCCATTGGTGAACCCTTATTGGGGCATACTGAATTGGTTAACTTGGTTGCGTTCTCACCGAACAGAACTCGTATCGTTTCAGGTTCATATGATGAGACTCTCCGGCTATGGGATGCAGCAACGCGGCAGCCAGTTGGTGAGCCCTTGGAAGGGCACACTGGTCCGGTCAATTCAGTCTTGTTTTCTCTTGATGGGACACTCATCGTTTCTGGTTCGTTCAATTGATCTGTCTGGCTGTGGGATGCAGGAACGGGGAAGCCTGTCGGTGAGCCCTTTCTGGGGCACACTGGTTGGGTTATGTCAGTCTCATTCTCTCTGGATGGGACTCAAATCGTCTCTGGTTTGACCGATGAGACTGTCCAGCTGTGGAATGTGGCGACAGGGAAGCCTGTTGGTGAGCCCATGGAGGGGCATACTGGCCGGGTGGGGTCGGTTTCGTTCTCGCCAGACGGAAGTCGCATCGTGACAGGTTCGTCCGATAATACTGTCCGGTTGTGGGATCCAGCAACAGGGAAGCCGGTGGGTGAGCCCTTACTGGGGCACACTAGTTGGGTCTGCTCAGTCTCATTCTCTCTGGATGGGACTCGCATCACGACCGGTTCTTCAGATAACACTGTCCAACTGTGGGACGCATCTACAGGGAAGCCAGTCGGTGAACCCACCAATTCCAATTCCATTATCTCAGTCTCGCTATCGCCGGATGGGACCCACTTCACAACAGGTTCTCTGGATGGTACTGTCCGGCTGTTGGATGCAGTCACAGGTCGTCCAGTTGGTGAGCCCTTGTTGGGGCACACTGATCATGTCAACTCAGTCTCGTTCTCTCTGGATGGGACTTGCATTGCGACTGGTTCCGCAGATAAGACTGTCCAGCTGTGAGACGCAGGGATGGGCCGGTTAGTGGGTGAGCCTTTCTGTGGGCACACTGGTGAGGTCAACTCAGTCTCATTCTCTCCGGACAGGACATGTATCATTTCTGGTTCGGACGATACAACAGTCCGGCTGTGGGATGCTGTTACAAGTAACATCGGTCATGCTGCCCCCCTATCATTTTCCCTTCGTCCTCGCCCTCACCATCTACCGGCTCGTCCTCCTTTACCGACTTTCCGTTGACCGGATCCTCAGGACTGTCCCCGTCCCTCGCATCGCCCGCCTCTATGCACGTGCACGCACGTTCCTCCAATGATTCGACCACCAATGTGGTCCTGCACCTATGACTCGGTCTGACTCGTGCCACCAATGTGGCTTTCCTTTTCTGTTCCTTCTGACTGCAGATTCCTGCACGTTGTATTCTTACCGTTGGTCCGTTCCAACGTTTCTCGGTCTCATTCCACATTCGACCATCCACCACTAATCCGGCTCTGTTGCCAACGCACCTATACCATTCTCATTTCCCCTTTACCCTTACCTACTGTGCGGTAGCCTTGCCCTTAACCCTCTCCACTTAGTATAAGTAGTCGGTCACCCTGTATTAGATTCTCTAACTTGAATCTACTCAATCTTCCCTGGAACATACTTCCCTCTGAATGCCCCTTTGGCTTCAGTCTCTAGTATCTTTTCTTAGTTGCTCATCGCAACTAAGTCTACCTCGATCGACCTCATCGTTCGGACAAGACAGTCCTTACCTTGAGCGACTTCTAAAGACATCCATCTTAGAAGTCACGTGACACGCGCGTACTGTGATCACTGCCGACTCGTCGTCGCCAGCTTCACTTGCCATACCGGATCCTTCCGGTTACGTCATGAACACAACACCCCTCTTAGGGCTCCGCATAACAGATCTATTTGAGTGCGTAACAGATGCAGGAATGGGGAAGCCTGTTGGTCAGCCCTTGCAGGGGCACACTGATTGGGTTTGGTCAGTCTCATTCTCGCTGGATGGAACTCACATCGCGACTGGTTCTGCAGATAAGACTGTCTGGTTATGGGACGCAGGGACAGGGCAGTTAGTGGGTGAGCCTTTCCTCGGGCACACTGATCAGGTTATGTCGGTCTTGTTCTTGCCGGACGGAACTCGCATTGCGACTGGTTCTAATAAGACTGTCTGGCTGTGGGATGCAGTAACAGGGAAGCATATTGGAGAGCTCTTGGAGGGGCACACTAGCCGTGTCAATTCAGTCTTGTTCTCACCAGATGGGACATGCATCATTTCTAGTTCAGATGATCAAACTGTCTGGCTGTGGGATCTCGCAATAGGGCAGCCAGTTGGTGAACCCTTACGGGGGCACACTGCGGCGGTCAACTCAGTCTCATTCTTGCGGGATGGGACTCACATTATTTCTTCTTCATCGGATGGCACTGTCCGAGTGTGGTATGCAGCAATTGGGAAGTCATTACAGGTCCATGCTAAAGAAGACTGTTCACCATCCTCCTCACACGGCAGTTGCATTCCATGTCCAACACTGGCCGTCCCCCCACCCAACACTGTGAATGATCACTTCATTTCCTACTCATCAAACCCGATTCATGCGCTGCGCGACACTGCTGAGCTACTTGCAGATGCCCCCCATAATGACCACAAGTCGACGTTCAATTTACTCTGAGAAGATGGATGGATGGTGGGACCCAGCCGTTGGCTCTTATTCTGGGTACCACCCGCTTCTCGAAAAACATTTAGATATAATCCTCAGACTGCATCAGTGATACCCAGAGGTGATGTTGAGCTTGACTTGAGCTGCATGTCACATGGCACACGCTGGCAGGACTGCTACAAGGAGTGAGTCTCCAGTTTTTTCCGTTCCTCGCAGTTAATTAATCTGATACTTATAGTTCTTCATTACAATAGTGTCGTCCCAGTCAATTGAATTCTGGAGGTGTCAGAGATACTTTGTCGAGTGCAATATGGTATGTACAGTTGATTCATTGTGTATTAGATACATAGCATTATATTTGACTTGGGGTAGTTTGAGTGAACGATGTGCGCGTCAAAAAGGTTGTGACTGAGTAACAGATTTTCGAGAGCATAGAACGATTATGAGTGTGATCAGAGATGTGCCAAACAAAACAAATGGACAGAAGTGCGTGTTCAAGGCACCTCCCAGAGTGGATTGAAGAAACCGAAGAAGGATTGCGCAGCAGTGTGCGTCGATTGAAGTTTTGGATGGTCGTTTGGCTTTGGATGCACACCGCACACAGTTTAAAACGTTGAGAGGACTGGGTCAATGGAAAGGAACGTGTTTCATTGCGTACAGTTCAACATGTGTATGGTAACGTGTCATAATTTAATGATGGGTGCAAGGATATCAAGACTTGAAGCTTGTGGCCTGAGGTGTGGAAGATGCGAAACTCCAAGAACACATGCCAGAAATGAAATGGACGAGCGTCTCGGAAGCTAAAAGTAATATGAAAGACGACATTTCATCAAGGAAAATAATATTGGGTGCGACTTACCATGACCCTTGGTTTTGCCATTTTGTCATCCTCCTTCATATTGACTGCTCCATTCTTCTGCCCTCGCCGCTTACCTCTATGCCTAGTGCCCGCTTACGCATTTGGCACAGGCCTTCCTGATGTTGTCTCGTGCGAGATGTGTTGCACTGCCTTGCATCGCAGTTTGATGGTGTGTGCTGAGCGCTGAGGCCTGAGGGTTAGCATGGTCAGTTACGACTTCAAGTAGACGGCTTGAAGCTCTCGTATTACTGGAACACTGCCTCCTGGGGTCGATACACGATCATTTGATCCAGAAATCAGGTCGAGGCTGGCGTGTCCTGACTCAGTTTAAATTTAGAGTGACAAATGAACCCATCTGAACTTTTCGGGTAACTCCGAGCTTCGAACATCCTTACCAAGTAAGTAACTGAGTAACTAAATCACTGACCTCGACTGTCCATACTAGACAATATTAATGGTGACTTGTGAATGAAGATAGTCCGATTCATTCCTTCGACTTCCTGGCATTTCACGGAGTTACATCATGATAGTGCCTGCCCCAAGCAGCCTGCTGGTCATGCTTAGGGCTTCGGGGGTCAATACAGCAGCAAATAAGTGTTGCCTCGAGGCTTGCAGCCAAGGGTGTGCCCTGCTATCATATTTAAGCGATGTTTCTACCCACTCTTCTCGTTCAACGCCTACTTCGCTCACACTAACCCTTGACTATTCACCATGACCAACACCAATCAATCAACGGACTCGAGTTCAGTTCCTCCAGACACTACATCAGTCGTTCGAGGAAGCTCGGTACGTCGCTCTATACATCACTTGTCCATCGCACTCTCGAATATTGACTCTGATGCACCAGGCCCAATGGCCACACAAATTTTGTCGGTTTCTGAAGAAGGTCAAGGATGGTGTAACAAAGAAGATTTCTGTAAGTTGAGAAACCTAATTGCATGGAATCAGGCTGAGATCATACACAAGCGCTCGAACATGAAGAATTTGCACAGCAGCGAGCCTGTTCTCCCAAACGTTGATCACACAGGCGCTTTGTCAACTCCGAATATCAAGCCTGAGGTAAGTCACCTTTCAGTTTCTGCGTTCTATCTCAACTTCTGATGGTCGCATGGTTCAGAATACTTCATCTGATGTGAAACAAGGCGGTGATCCCCAATCGGCACTTCTAGATGCCAAAAAAGCTGTCAAAGGCATGAATCTACTTTCAGGGCCTGTAGAATCTGGGGCATCCACCGCCCAAAATGCACCAGGGGATCTTGAGGACGCATATAGTTTCCAGGACACATATCTTCAACCCCTCAGGACATTCGACAATATTATCGGGAAGCTCGCAGATGTATGGGCCCAATCCTGTTGGTTGGAATTGCACTAACTTCGTTCTGCAGGTACATCCATATGCAAAGATTGCACTAGGCGTCTTATCTTGTGCTTCAAAAGTATGTTTGGTTCCTCTCTCGTTTTCATCACGCACTCAGGAGTCATCGGGGTAGATGGTCATCGCTCAATCGGACTGTGATCAAGCAGTCCATTGTCTTGTCGACAAGTTGGAATGACTTCATGATCCAGGACGAGACGCTTGGCCAGATTTCATCGATGCGCGATATCCTTGGACAGATCTCTCAGCAGACCCTTGAATGTGCTCGCTTCATTAGAGATTATGCAGAGACCAAGAGCTTCTGTGAGTCTTCAAGTTGTCGCACGTTCTACGTGCTCAATATCCTACCATTATAACAGGGGAGAGACTCAGGAAAGACATTCTCACCGAAACAAATAATGAAATTCAACGGTACAGCAATGCGTTGGATGCCCTCATGCAAAGCTTCCAGGACCGAGTTGCTCGGGACGTAGCCATTTACACCCACTGTACAGGTGAGTATTGTACCTGTTCCTGATGCAACAGCTATACACATTTCTCTTCAGGCGAACTACTAGACCTCAGCGGTATAACTTATGCAGCAAACGCAGGGCTAGATACCAGGAAACAATGCCTCCAAGGGATGCACACGGAAGTACTCTCCCAAATCACAGATTGGGTGAACAGCACTGGAGATGACGTTGAACAGGTGTTGTGGCTATCTGGCCCTGCAGGCAAGGGCAAATCAGCCATCGCCCACACAATCACTAAGTGGTTCAGTGATGCGGGAGGGCTCGGTTCATGTTATTGCTTCGACCAAGATCGAGAAGCCGACTGTCGCCATGAGAAGATATTTTCTACCATCGCGCGCAACCTGGCTGATCGTGATTGGGGGATGAGGCGAGCCTTGGCAGATAAAGTTCAGAATGACAGTGCGCTCAAGACTACAGCTGACATCATCCAGCAATGGGAGAAACTTCTGATGGAACCAATACAGAAGCTCTCAGAATCAACCGTGGGCCCTGTTGTGGTCGTGATCGACGCGCTGGATGAGAGCGGGGCGGCCAAGACACGATGCGACCTTCTTTGCATTCTTTCCGGTAAACTTCAGAACTCTGCTGTTCCTCAAATCATGGAACTCCCAAAGAACTTTTGGTTTATCGTCACCTCTCGCCCGCTCCGCGATATTCGGAATGCATTTGAGGGCGCTCAACACATCAAAAGGATTTCCATGGACGACATTCTACCAGAAGTCGCGGAACACGATATCCATGCTTACGTGTCGAAGAAGCTGGAAGGGCTTTTGCATTTTGGGAGCAAAGAGTTCACAGCACTTGCCAAGAAAGCTGATGGTCTTTTTGAGTGGGCACGTCTTGCTTGCGAATCCATCGAAGCACCTCCTCCTGGCTTATCTTCCGATCAGTCATTTGATGTCATGGTGTCGTGCGATCCTGTCAAATGGGAGCACCTGTTGTATGATATGTACGACTTAATTCTGACGCAGATGATGCCAAAGGATAGACACACAAGCCTCAAGTCTCAGCAAACACAGCTAGCGGTGTTTCGTTCCGTCATGGGACAAATCCTTGGCACAGCCAAACCCCTCCCTTTGAATTCCTTGAATGGCATGCGAAGTCACTTTCCGCATCAAAGCAAGCGTTACAAAGTAGAGGTCATAGTAGAACACATGGGATCCCTCCTTAGCGGCACCACCGACCCATCCACCCCAATCCGACCCCTTCACGCATCCTTCTGCGACTTCCTGACAGACCAATCACACAGTGGAGAGTTCTTCGTCGATGTGCCGGAGGTTCAACAAAACCTCGCTTTCGCATCACTTGGAGCGATGAAAGATGAACTTTCCTTCAATATCTGCGACTTAAAATCATCCTATCTCCCCAACTCAGAAGATCCCGGTCTGCGAGAACGAGTTGCAAAGCGCATCCCCCCACATCTATCCTATGCCTGTCGATTCTGGCTTTCACACGTACAAGCCACTGACTTCAATCCAGAACTCGGCACAGAAATAAAATCATTCTTCGACCATGAATGAATGTTCTTCTGGCTCGAAGTACTCTGCCTGATCAATGCGCTCAGTGGCGCAGTCCCTGCCCTTCCGCTCATTTCCAAGTGGTTGAAGGTGAGCACACAATTATTGAGCATCAGATAACATGCTCACTAACGCGCAACCGCAATTACAGGGTCACACCGGATATGAAAATGCCTCGTCTGCTGCAATGGACGTGCAGAGATTCATTCAAGTCTTCAGCGGCATTATCTTGCACAGCACACCTCATCTCTATGTATCAGCACTTCCATTCTCTCCCCTCAACTCTGCACTATCCAAAATGTTTTCTGCATGGTTTCCGAACTCTCTTCGTGTAGCATTCAGACGTGATATCAACTGGACGGCTGTTCTGACTGTGATCAGCGGACACACTGGTGGTGTTAACTCAGTCTCGTTCTCGCCGGATGGGACTTGCATTGCGACTGGATCGTATGATTGCACTGTGCGGTTGTGGGATGCAGCAACGGGGCAGCCAGTAGGCAAGCCCTTGCTCGGGCACACCAAACCAGTTACCTCAGTTTCATTCTCGCTGGATGGGACATGCATCGTGTCTAGCTCGGAAGATAAGACTGTCTGGTTGTGGGATGTAGCAATGTGGCAGGCCATTGGTGAACCCTTATTGGGGCATACTGAGTCAGTTAACTCGGTCGCGTTCTCACCGGACGGAACTCGCATTGTTTCAGGTTCATGGGATATGACTCTCCGGCTACGGGATGCAGCAACGTGGCAGCCAATTGGTGAGCCCTTGGATGGGCACACTTCTTTGGTCACATCAGTCTCGTTTTCTCTGGATGGGAAACACATCATTTCTGGTTCGTGCGATCAAACTATCTGGCTGTGGGATGCAGGAATGGGGAAGCCTGTTGGTGAGCCCTTGCTGGGGCACACTAATTTGGTTTGGTCAGTCTCGTTCTCTCCAGATGGGACTCGCATTGTCTCTGGTTCGGCCGATAAGACTGTCCAGCTGTGGGATGTGGCGACAGGGAAGCCTGTCGGTGAGCCCATGGAGGGGCACACTGATTGGGTGAAGTCAGTTTCATTCTTGCCAGACGGAAGTCGCATCGTGACAGGTTCGGACGATTGTACTGTCCGGTTGTGGGATCTAGCAACAGGGAAGCCAGTGGGTGAGCCCTTATTGGGGCACACTAGTTGGGTCAACTCAGTCTCGTTCTCTCCAGATGGGATTCGCATCGTGACCGCTTCTTCAGATAACACTGTCCGACTGTGGGATGCATCTACAGGGAAGCCAGTTGGTGAGCCCACCAATCCCAATCCCAATCCCAATCCCATTACCTCACTCTCGCTATCGCTGGATGGGACCCGCTTCGCCACTGGTTCTCTGGGTGGCACTGTCCAGCTGTTCGATGCAGTGACATGTTGTCCAGTTAGTGAGCCCTTCTTGGGGCACACTGATTATGTCTGGTCAGTCTCGTTCTCTCCGGATGAGACTCGCATCGCAACTGGTTCTGCAGATAAGACTGTCCGGCTGTGGGACGCAGGAACGGGGCAGTTAGTGGGTGAGCCTTTCTGCGGGCACACTGGTGGGGTTAACTCAGTATTGTTCTCTCTGGATGGGACACACATTGTTTCTGGTTCGGACGATACGACAGTCTGGCTGTGGGATGCAGGAACAGGGAAGCCTGTTGGTGAGCCCTTGGAGGGGCACACTGATTGTGTTTTGTCAGTCTCATTCTCGCCGGACGGAACTCGCATCACGACTGGTTCTGCAGATAAGACTGTCTGGTTGTGGGACGCAGGGACAGGGCAGTTAGTGGGTGAGCCTTTCCTCGGGCACACTGATCAGGTTAGGTCTGTCTCGTTCTCTCCGGACAGGACTCACATCGTTTCTGGTTCGGACAATAGGACAATCTGGCTGTGGGATACAGTAATGGGGAAGCCTGTTGGAGAGCTCATGGAGGGGCACACTGGCTATGTCAATTCAGTCTCGTTCTCTCCTGATGGGACACACATCGTTTCTGGTTCGGATGATAAGATAGTCCGGTTGTGGGATCTCGCCACAGGGCAACCAGTCGGTGAGCCCTTGCAGGGGCACACTGAGGGGGTCAACTCAGTCTCATTCTCACGGGACGGGACCCGCATCATTTCTTCTTCATGGGATGGCACTGTCCGAGTGTGGTATGCAGTGATTGGGAAGTCACTGCAGGACCATACCGAAGGAGACTGTTTACCATCCTCCCCACATGACAATTGCATCCCACATCCAACACCGGCCATCCCCACATCCAACACTGTGAACGATGCCTTCATTTCCTTCTCATTGTTACGGTACATTCATTCTCTTCGTTTCTCTTTCGATACTGGACAATGGTACATGCACACGGCTCTTAACGAACGACCAATCACCTTCCAGAACCTCACTCATATCATCGCCAAGCTAACCTTCCGTAGCAGTAACCATCACTATATTTAGATCACTATCTCTTATCGAAGCGGGCTGTCCGCACCATGGTTACTATCTCCTATCGGTTATCTCTTATCACTTACCAAGCGGGCTGTCCGCCTTCTATCTTGATACGCACTTACAATCTCCGCTTGAACTCACGCTATATAGTTACATAGCGTACCACATGTATTCCTTACTTTAATCTACTGGGTTTTACCTGGAACAAGTCCTTTAGCAAGGTCTCCAACCTTGCTATCTAAGAAACCACTATTCTAAGGAAGTCGCCGATACTTGCCTTAGCCAGAAACCTTTGACCTCTCACTCGAGAGAAGAACCACGTCTGTCTCGCCGAATCTCAGTCCACTCGGACTTAGACAGCTCGACATACCCCAGTCGTAACAAAAGATTAAAGTCCTTTTTCCAGACGCCGCCACCTGCGACGTCAGCAAGACACCACGACTTCGTTAACTCCTTTGATCGGAGCTTTGAACTTAGGCGCGCTACCGCCGATACCACCGCTGAATACGATGGCGACCACCACCAAAGAATTTGAAATTAAGATCGGTACTCCACCCGAATTCGACGGAGACCGCGACGAATCGCACAGGTTCATGCTGAACTGTAATGCGTATTTAGACATCAACGAGAAAATCTACGACAATGACAAGAAGAAAGTAATCTTCGCGCTCTCGTTTATGACCAAGGGCAATGCTGCCGCTTGGAAAGAAGACTTCATGGAGACCGCTCAGAACGCCAAACTGAAGAATACCGCAGGGAACCTCATCGGTTACAGTAGCTGGGATGAGTTCAAGGTTTCATTCAAAGAAGCCTTCGGAGCCATTGATCCCAAGGGGACAGCCATGGCTAAAGTGCGAGCCCTTGAAATGAAAGGAGACCTCCACACGTACATCTCCAACTACCGCCTCCTAGCCCATAAAGCAGGAATAACCGAGAACGTCACCAGAGTAGAGTTCTTCCGCGAAGGTCTTGACGTAGGACTTCGCAACAACCTCTACCATACTGGAGAAAGTCTAGATGACTTTGAAACCGTTGTCGCAACGTGTATCAACTTGGATAACGCCTTCCAGAGGTTGAGAGCCATTCAGAAGCGAGAGAATCCCACGCACTACCAACCCAGAAAGAAGAAATACGGAGATCGTCACTTCACCCCCCGCAGAAGCGATGCTATGGAGATAGACCAGCTCTCCGAGTCTGAGGTGAAAAGACATCTCAAAGAGGGACGCTGCTTCAAGTGTCACCAAACGGGCCATCGCGCCAACGATACCACTTTCCACCCTAGGGAAGACAAGAAGCAGAAGATGCCTATTCGAAGGAAGGTCGAGAAAGAAGAGAGCAGTGATGATGACGAGGAGGTAAACCGACGATTCGTGGAGATGGATTTTTAAAGAAGGAGCCTGAATCGATGTCAGTACCTCCTGCCCAAATACGACTTGTACAATCACTTGGAAATAAAAAGGAGCTTCGTGTCCCAGCCACTATTATTTCCACCAAGCGTAACAAAACCATCGAAACCTCTATGGTCATCGACTCCGGAGCAAGCGGAACCTTTATCAGCGAAGAATTCTGCAAACTCCACGGAATTAAAACCCACAAACTCTCGAAACCATTCCCCGTCATAACTGCGGATGGATCTGATGCAAGAGGAGGACTCATCTCTCGCTACTGCGTCCTTATTGTCAAAATTGACGGGAGAACCATGATAGGGAAGTTCAACATAACCAAATTATCAAAGAAAGATAAAATCTTGCTCGGATTCCCTTGGTTAAAAGCACTAAACCCGTCAATCGACTGGACGAACAAAGAGCTATCTCTCGCGCCAAACGAACGATCACTCGAGATCGAAAGAAAGATTGACCATATCAGGAAACGGCGCAATCTACCTCTACTGTTTCCCCGTCCCGTTCTTGCAGAAAAAGAACCGTCCCGCGAATGGAAGAATTCTAAGCTAAAGAAAGACCCCGTTTACCCACGAGCTTCTGTAGAAGAAATCATCGACGAAGAACTTCCTCACCTCGCACCAGATCAAGATGAGCCGGATTACGATACTAAGGAGGACGTATGGTCGGAAAACTATGCCCCTCCAGTGGTCGATCCCTCCCTCTATCCTCTGAACGACGAAGACGTTTTAATCGAATACTCCCCTGACGGTTCTCAAGTTCGAGTAATCTCCGATGTCTCTTTTGACACGCCTCTCACCAGAGATGGTACATCGAAACAGGAACAAGGATACTCGAAAACTAGCAACAAAGCTCAAGAATTCGCGGTCGCCGGGGAGAAGGAAAAAATGAAGAAGAGCTTCGAAGAACTCGTTCCATCTTACCTGCATACCTACGCTGATATTTTTGCAAAAGACGGCCTTAATAAGTTGCCACCCGAACGACCCGGCATCGACCATCGAATCGATCTGAAACCTGGATTTATGCCCAGGACGTCCAAAATTTACCCGTTATCAGGAAAAGAAAGAGAAGCAGTAAAAACCTTTATCACAGAAAACACCGCGAAGGGATTCATCGTACCCTCAAAATCCCCGCAAGCCAGTGGATTTTTCTTTGTAGGAAAGAAAAGTGGAGAGTTACGTCCTTGTCAGGATTATCGGTACCTCAATGATTGGACCATACGCAACCAATACCCACTCCCACTCCCCAAAACTCTCATCGAACGACTCTACAAAGCCAAACACTTCACGAAAATCGACATACGTTCTGGCTATAACAATATTAGAATCCACCCTGACGATAGATGGAAAGCTGCTTTTACTACCGAGGAAGGCCTGTTTGAGCCCACTGTAATGTTCTTCGGCCTAACCAACTCCCCTGCCACTTTCCAATCCTATATGAACAATCGCTTCCAAAGCGAGATCAACGAAGGATGGATCGTTATATATATGGACGATCTACTCATCTTCTCCTCCAACCTCGTGGAACATCGCGAACGAACGAAAAGAGTATTGGAGATACTCCGTCGCGAACAACTATTCGTTAAACCGGAGAAATGTACTTTCGATGCGACCGAAGTGGAGTACCTCGGGATGATTATTCGACCTGGAGAAGTTGCTATGGAGCACGCCAAAGTTGACGGAATAAAAGACTGGCCTACCCCAACATCCGTAAGGGATGTCCGCTCTTTTCTCGGATTTTGCAACTTTTACAGGGCGTTTGTATCCCACTACTCTGATATCGCCCGTCCACTCATTAATCTCACTCGGAAAGACCATGTGTTTGCCTGGACGCCTGACGCTCAGACCTCGTTCGACAACCTCAAACAATGTTTCACTACAAAACCGGTCTTAAGGAACCCTGACCCCACACGCCAGTTTGCCCTTGCAACTGACGCCTCTCTCGTAGCAACAGGAGCCGTCCTCCTTCAGACGGATGAAAATGGCGTCTATCATCCCTGTGAATATATTTCTCAGTCTTTCAACCCTGCCGAACGCAATTATGAAATCTTCGATCGAGAGCTGCTCGCTATTATCCGCGCTCTCAACGAATGGCGTCACTATCTCGAAGGAAACCCCCACCCCGTTGTCGTCTTCACCGACCACTTGAACCTCCTTTACTTTTCAAAAGCGCAGAAACTTTCCCGGAGACAAGCACGATGGCAGCTTGTATTATCCAATTATGACCTTGAATTGCATCATGTCCCTGGGACCAAACTTGCAGCACCTGACGCTCTGTCTCGCCGTCCAGATCACGGTCTTGGTGAACACGACAATGAGGATCGTGTACTCCTTCCAGACTCCATGTTCATCAGGTTGATCGACGATGAACTCTCCACCGCCCTTGCCCAGAACTCCTTAGCAGACCCCATTTTCTCCACAGCCAGTGACGCGCTGGATGGGTTGTGCTTGCCCCCTATGAAATCTGCCCTCTCTGATTGGGTCATCACAGACGGAGTACTCTTTTATAAGTCTCGTGCCTACGTCCCGTCCCTACAACGCACAACCATCCTACGCCGTCTTCATGACCATCCCACTGCCGGTCACCCCGGACGGTTTAAAACTGAGGAACTCGTGAAACGCGATTACTGGTGGCCTGGCATGGGCACTTTTATTCGTTCCTATGTTGCAGGATGCGCTCTTTGCCAACAAATGAAGGTTGATACTCATCCTGTCTCGCCTCCCCTTGTCCCAATCCCTTCCTCCGCTACTCGCCCCTTTTCCCAGGTCTCTGTTGACCTCGTCACTGACCTCCCTGTCTCCAACGGTTTTGACTCTCTCATGGTCGTGGTAGACCATGGCCTTACGAAGGGGGTGATTATTTCTCCCTGTAACAAAAACATTTCCTCCGAAGGAATAGCCAAACTATTCTTTAAAAACGTATTCAAACGTTTCGGGCTCCACGAAAAGGTGATCTCCGATCGAGGTCCTCAGTTCATTTCCAGGTTCTCTAGGGAATTAGCACGCCTCTTGGGATACCAGATCGCCGCCTCCACTGCATATCACCCTCAGACAGACGGACAAACCGAGCGGCTCAACCAAGAAATTGAGACATATCTCCGAATATACTGTAGGACTAACCCCTATGAATGGTCAGACCATTTACCCCTCGCCGAATTTGTGCACAACCACCGAAGACACGAAGCAAGGAACGCGTCACCATTCTTCCTCATGATGGGATACGAACCTCGCGGTATTCCCCACGTACTACCATCATCGGATACCCCTGCCGCAGAAGAAAGGGTTCGCACCCTCCAAAAGATCAGAGAAGAAGCCATCTCTTGTCACAATATCGCCATGCAACGAATGGCAGAAAGGACACACGGAAAGAAGTATCAGCCATGGAAGATAGGAGATAAGGTCTGGCTATCCGCAGCTAACCTCATGACCACTCTCCCATCTAGGAAGCTTGCGCCCAAGCGACACGGACCATTCCCCATAACTGCGGTCTTATCGCCTATCACGTTCACCTTGAAGCTTCCAGAACAATGGAAGGTTCATCCCACGTTCCACGCTTCTGAACTATCCTCCTATCAGGAAACAGAGATTCACGGACCGAACTACGAAGAACCACCTCCAGATATAGTCAACCAATCAGAAGAATACGAAGTCGAAGCAGTCCTAAGTCACAAGGGAACGGGTAAACGAAGACGCTATCTCGTATCCTGGAAAGGATACTCTTCTGGCTCTAACGAATGGATTCCAGCGGAGAACATGGAAAATGCCGAAGACCTACTCTCTGCATATAAAAAGAGGCACAGGTTAAACTAGATCGACCAGTCCCCACAATCATACGAACATGTCCTCCCAACAAACTGTCTCTCCCACTGAATCCAACGTCTCCTCTATCAGCCTCTATGAATCTCCCTATGCCGACAACGTTGTCAGCATCGAAGACGATGTCATCGTCGAAACCACTATCCTTTCCGTCGCCCACGCCCTCGAAATCGAAACCTATCTCAATAACCAACCAGCAATACCAGCTGGAGTCGCTGCTACCTATATCCACATCATTAGAGCCACCCAACGTCTTGAAGAAGAATTCGCCCAGATTGAAAACGACGCCCTCCGACTCTCCTGTAACCACGTCCAGCGGCGCATACGCTCGCTTACGCTTCAGCTATTCCCTCTTGGTTTTAGCACTATCTGTAGGGAAATTATACAGACTGTTGCGGATCGAAACTCCTTCCAAGTCGGCCGCCCGTTGCCTCCTATTACTCATAATCCCCCCGCTGTTCTACCTGATCCAACTTCGATTGGAGGGAACGTTGCACCAATTCCTGTACCCATCCCAACACACACCGAACTCCAAAGAAGAAACCTCCGCGGAGGAGCTGCCATTCACGGCGTAACCAAGAAGAAGTCATCCAAAGGAAAGAAGCGCGAGGTCATCGACCTCACCCTAGAACCCCCTGCTATCCCATCCTCCAGCATCGCCATCAGATCACCCTCGTTGAAACAGATAGTCGGCACTATCGCCGACGCCAACTTCATTTGTCGAATCTGCAAGAAACTCGGTCACAAGCACAAGAACTGCCCCTTGTACTATTGCCGCGTTTGCGGCGACACGAAACCCGGGCACTTCTCCATTTACTGCCCCTTCACCACCACCAAGATACTATTTCCGTTGGTCTATACCGACGAAGGCTTCTACGACGCGTTAGCCGCGTGGGAAGCAGAGAAAGATAAGAAAGAGGAGGAGGATCTTGCACGCGCCGATAGAGAGTACTTGGCGCAGCCAGAAGAATTAGAATTCCACAATGCCGACGCCGACCCCATCTACTACGAGAACCAGGACAACTAGTGATGTCGATGCCGGTGACATCGACCATAACACGGGGGTAATGTTACGGTACATTCATTCTCTTCGTTTCTCTTTCGATACTGGACAATGGTACATGCACACGGCTCTTAACGAACGACCAATCACCTTCCAGAACCTCACTCATATCATCGCCAAGCTAACCTTCCGTAGCAGTAACCATCACTATATTTAGATCACTATCTCTTATCGAAGCGGGCTGTCCGCACCATGGTTACTATCTCCTATCGGTTATCTCTTATCACTTACCAAGCGGGCTGTCCGCCTTCTATCTTGATACGCACTTACAATCTCCGCTTGAACTCACGCTATATAGTTACATAGCGTACCACATGTATTCCTTACTTTAATCTACTGGGTTTTACCTGGAACAAGTCCTTTAGCAAGGTCTCCAACCTTGCTATCTAAGAAACCACTATTCTAAGGAAGTCGCCGATACTTGCCTTAGCCAGAAACCTTTGACCTCTCACTCGAGAGAAGAACCACGTCTGTCTCGCCGAATCTCAGTCCACTCGGACTTAGACAGCTCGACATACCCCAGTCGTAACACTCATCAGACTCGACTTATGCACTGCGTGACACTACTGAGCTACTCGCAGATGGCCCCCATAATGACCTCAGCTCGATGTTCAATTGTCTGAAGAAAGATGGATGGATGGTGGGACCTAAATGCCAGCTCTTATTCTGGGTACCACCGGCTTCTCATAAACCATTTTATAGGCCTCGGACTGCATTTGTGATGCCCAGAGGTGTTGAGCTTGACTTGAGTTGCATGGCACATGGCTCACGCTGGCAGGACTGCTACAAGGAGTGAGTCTCCGATTTTTTCTGTCCCTCGCAGTTAATCAATTCGATTCTTGTAGCTCTTGATTGCAATGATCTCGTTCCTGTAAATTGATATTTGTCGAGTACGATATGGAGTGTACAGTCAATTCTTTGTCTATTATATACGTAGTGTTGCATTCAAGTTTGGAGTAGTTTGAACGAACAATATGACAGATTTTTGAGAGAGCATGAAGCGATCTTCGGCGAGTTGTCTGAGATGGGGTCAAGCGAAATCAATAGACACAAGTGTGGCGCCTCCCAAAGTGAACTGAGACAATTGAAGAAGATTGTGGCGGCAGCGGCAGAAGTAGTCGGGGTCATCAGGCTTCAGTTGCCCTCAACACAGTTTAAATGTTGAGAGAACTGGGTCAATGGAAGGGAATGTGGTTCATTGTGTACAGTACAACATGTGCATAGTAACAATGAGCTAGTACCATGAGAATGATGAGTGCTAGGATATCGATATTTGAGGCGTGGAAGGACATGCAACACTTTAAGAACACATGCCAGAAATGAGGACATGGACAAGCGTCTAGGAAGCACAAAGCAAAAAGCAATATGAGAGACGACCCTTCATCAAAGCACATTATATTGGAGGAGCCTTACCATGACACTTGGTTGGGCCATTTTGCCCCAGATGACAAAGTATCCCCATCACCCTCCTTCATATCGAGTCTCGACTGCTCTATTCTTCTGCCCTCGTTGCTCATGCATCTACTTCTAGTGCCCGCTTACGCATTGGCACAGGTCTTCCTGGCGTCGTCCAATGAGGACTGTGTCACAATGCCCTGTATCGCAGTTGTTTTTGCATTTGATGGCGTGTGCTAAGTAGAAGTTGAAGCTTTGAAGAGTTGGGTAAGATGAAGTCGAGCATTTGATGTCGTGGGAAGCACCAGTGTCCCTCTCTTCCTTGGATGCATATATTAATATGGAAGCAGGTGCTGTTCTTTTTTTATTTTCAACTTTGCGCTCATGTCCAGTCGATTGGCACGGTATTACCTTGTACCACAAGGTCACTCTCAGCCCATAATTGTGGCTGTAAGACATTTTACTGCGATATTGTATGTGTGCATACTAGAAAAAGGCCGAGCTTCGCTGGCAGCAACCTGATTTTGACACTCCGACTCAAATCCGAATCGAACGACGAAGGCACCCTTCCAAACAGCATGTGCTTGTGGCTCCACCTTACTCACTTAGTAACTGCCTTTGGTGTACCCGGTGGCAAACGGTGTGAATGGGTGGTGTTTGCACTCAACATATCTACATTTTGCAATACCTGTTCAATGAACCTCGTATGTTGGTGAGTGTTATTCTCAATTTGCTCAAACTCCCCTCGCTATGAAGTCTGGTATGGCCCGTCCCCACCCTGAGACTGAAGCATCACTTCCCCTTCCACCACGTCCATGTATTTCAACTTGTTTTTTTCACTTACTGCCTGCCTAGATTTAACAACGCGCAGTTGCCTTTTCGAGCGATGTCACCCGTCACCCCAATTTATGTCTTACGTGCTACATAGGTCAGTGCTTTGGCAAATCTCTTGTTTATGTCGTCAACTTATTCTAAATGATCACTTCTCAAGGCTGTGCTTTTCTTCACACCAACACTTTGCCTAACCTCTCCAACCCTTCATCCTCTACTCTGAGATGTTCATATGGATGTGTGGTAAATGGGCGCTCATCAAAGTCTCGCAGTAAACAGATCCAAACAGATCTACAATCAATCTCCCATGGCCTCTTGCTTCTTTCTATCCCACCACTGCTCCGTTATCTGGTCAAGCTTCATGATACGTTGGTCTTCAATATGAAGATATTCGCTTGGGTGAGTTGTTAATAACTTCTCGTCAAAATCGCGTAGAAGACGTATATTCTCGCGACCATGTCCTCGAGAGAGTGCGACATATACATTAAATGGGGAAAGTCCACCACTTGGTGGCATTGCGATGTCGATGATTGCATTACTGATCGTTTGTCCTTGAGATCGATAATCTGTGAACGCATATGCTGGAGTGAGCGGAAGCTGGTTCCGTGTTACCACCCGTTCACTGCCACCCATCATGACACGAAAAGTTCATTGCATGGGGGTCAGTGGCAGAATGCCACTGTCCAGGTTTTCGAGGGTTTTTGCTTTGGTACGGTTCAACTTGATGAGGACATAAGCAGGGGGATAGTCTAACTCTACAATGGACTTGGTAGGGCAGAAATTGGCCTCGCGTTCATCCAATATGATTTCCATTATTTCTCCTCATGCTCCATTTGCAACATCTAGATCTGTGTCGACATTGAAGGTGACCATGACCTTCATTCTGACTGCAAGTTGGACAACATTTGGCAGAGCTGCTCGCTCATCTTGTTTAGCATTTCTTCCACTGGGCTTTGTTGCTACAGCAAATTTCTCCGTCAATGTTAATTCCCGTCCTTGCATGGTGTCATATGCCTTGCACACAAAAAGTTGATTTCCACTTCTTCGGCAATGATTATTCGTCATGTTCCAGTTCCAGTGGCGACGCACTGCATTGCGGGGCATGATCAATACTGCATCATTCCATGGAGCAGAACTGAAGTCGGTTGATGGACAGCGGGTATTCATCAGAACAAGTGAGCGGAGCAGCTCAATATGGTGAGCATGACAACTGCCATGCCACACATGATGCAGAAGATCGTTCCACTCTGGATTGGTAACACGAACTTGTTCTTTGAGACGAACAACAATTGTAAATTGTTCATAAATCTTCTGTCCCAGCATTTCCTCTGCAGTGTCTTTTGATGAATCACAGGGATAATACAGAGCTGCACTCTTCTTCACTGCAACTGGCGGAAATTGGTGAAAATCTCCAGCAATAATCACATTAACACCCCCAAATGCTTGACCATCCCCTTCTTCGCCAGCCAAAGACTTCGCTTTTCCGATATATGCCAAAATTCTTGCCAAGAACTGGCAAGATAGCATGGATTTCTCATCAATGATGAGGTATAGCTTGTCTTTCCAAAATGCAGTGAGCTTCTTCAGTGTCTGGGCTCCTTGTTGGCGACCATTGAGAGGTATGAGTGCAATGACATGTAGAGTCTTTCCATTGATGATGGATGCTGCAATTCCAGTATAGGCTGCCTTCACAAGCGTAGACTCGACTCCTCGACTCCGAAAGTTTTCGGTTATGATCTGGATGGTCTTTGATTTTCCAACTCCTCCTTCTCCTGGTATTTGCATAAGTAGTTGCAGAGGTTTGCGTCCTGCCAATGTTTCCGACAGGTGCCAATCAATGATATCATAGGCACGTCTTTGATCCTTCAAAAGGCATGATGGGTCGACTGGAGATATATGTTCTTGAACTGAGGGCTGGAGGTACGATATATGACCATCATCATCAACTTTGTGTAGTTCGTTCATTGCAGTGACATCTCCAAAGTCAGCTGCAGTAATATCTTCATCTCTTGCCTCGTCAACCAAGTTTGTTTCATCAGCCATTGCAGCTTGCCACTTTTGAAGCCGAATATAATCGGCACCACTTGCGATACCAACTTTCGACCTGACAACATCCCATGAATCTGGTTCCTCCAAAAAATACCCTTCAAGCACCCGACTGCAACTGCATTCAGCCCATGTGCTTCCTCACGATGAGACTTCTGGGATTCCTCGTATGCATGCAAATCTTTGATCATCAAGTTAACAACCGTCTCTTCATCTTCGTCTTCTTCATCAATGATTCCAACTGCTTGTCGATTTCTTGATTCACATTGTTCAGCAGATAGGAAGTTTTCATTATTGCGAACACGTGAATCCATAGCAGCTTTCTTGCATTCATAATAATACTGAATCCAAGCAACAACGTCCTTCTCTCGCTGCGAGGTGTGATTGAAAAAATCTGTATATGCATCTTCCCATGTTTTGAAGTCAGCCCTCAGTTCTTCAATACCACGCCATGGTAAAAGCAATGCAAGGATCGATGCACAATACAGATTTCGAGTTTTTGGGTCATCACCTCGAGGAAAAAATGGTCCAACAATATTGGGCAATGTATTATGACCCTTTGATCGAACAACTCGGTGGTGGGTGTGATGTTTGGAATGGTCCTTGAGGTAATGACTCCGTTTATTTCTCGGCCGACCACGCCTTGGGATCGAAGATGAAGTGGAAGCTTCATGTTCTTGCTGTTCCCATCCCGAAGATGGTATTGCCTCTTCATATGTGTCAATTACGAACTGAAAATATGAATACAGTTTGAGTTCCTCTCCTTGGTGTTCATAATCTTCGAATTGTGAACATATATGAAGACGTCCTTCATTGGTGACATGCAATGTAACCAAATCCTACGTATTAATTCAGTTACTTGTCGGTACATATGATACTATATGGCAAGAACATACCAATGCATCTTCATTGTTATCTGGATCAGAACATGGTCTATTGCTCGTCTCGGAATCACTTGCATGCTCTGAGTTGGAGTCTTCGTC
Organism: Suillus discolor; assembly: GCF_016758755.1. Lineage (NCBI taxonomy): Eukaryota > Fungi > Basidiomycota > Agaricomycetes > Boletales > Suillaceae > Suillus > Suillus discolor. The sequence goes on from NW_024541316.1 coordinate 59,946, forward strand.
ACTTTCAGAATCCGAGTCAGAATCAAACTTGTAACTGATGTAATTCAAGTCAAATTCAATCACCCCATGTATTATCAAAATATCTGATAATGACTTACTGTCTTTTGCTCAAATTCAACCCTGGAAATGCTCGCAGCAAATGATCTTTAAGAGCAAACCACTATAATGGCACATAATGGTGCGAGTATATTGCATTCCCCCATCCCATAAGATACGCAATGACTTGTGGTCCTGAATGTTCCATTTCGCGATTGATAGCATGCTGGCAGTGGAACAATAACAGACGGTTATGATTGACCACGTCGTCAAGATGATTTGAATGTTCCTGATGATACAACAGTGTACTCGCCATCAAAGCAGACACATTGTTGTTCTTGTTCTGTTTCTTGGTCGAGTAGTCTGTAAAATACCATGCAACATCCTTCGTATCACTACCATTGGTGAGGAGTTTGATATCATTGTTGCAATGGAGTGTTGTAGTTATTGCAGGACAAAAATTGTTGAGAAATGCATATGTTCGTTTCGGATTGCATCTGCCATGTTCGTCGATGATGTTGGTAGGTGTTAATAACCAAGGAGCACGTCTCTTGCAAACCAGTTGTCCATGCCGATCAAATCTCAAACAAGTTGCCCTGCTACAGGTATGAACTTGTTGAGACCTAACTACACGACGTTCAATTGCCTGGTTTTCCATACTCCAATTACTGGAATCTGGATCGGGGGGTCGTGAATATGGCAAATTGCTCTCCCTTGGCATTGTTCGGATGGTCTCTTCATCCAATCCGTCAAGGTGTGCACGAATGTTCTGCTGAATATACTCCTCAATTCATCTGCGAAAATCCCCGTTCTGCAAATGAACTTGCATGTCATGCATATTTGGCGTGTGTCGAAGCCAAACCATCATATGCACATGCAGTGTTCCTCTTCCTTGAGCTTCAATGACACCAAAGTAGCTGCTAACATGTCCAAGAATTCCCATCCCACTATGCACATAATGCAGTGACATATCTCCCTACTTATAGGACAGCCCATGTTGACAATGCTCCCTAAGACTCAGGCCAACCCACCATGGGCCCACATTACAATGTAAGTCTGACCTAAGGGATAGGCCCACATATGGGATTGTACCCCAGTATAGCGGGTGGGCCAGAGGCTAAAAATAACCGAGGCTCAAGGGTGGGCCTACTGTATATACATTATGGAATACAAAAATATATAGGATATTGGTATTATGATGCATGGGCTATGTCTGGTAGGTGCTATTTGATGGTGAGGGGTGGGCCCATATACACTTGCCGACAGTTTTGCATATTTTGGGATCACTGCAGGGGGGGCAGCTGTGGCACTGCCGAACATAATGCTCCAGGGTGATTGTCACCGGGGGTGATTGCCCCATGCTTCCATAGAATACCTCACTATGCATGCATGCCAGTGACATAGTATAAGGCCTGTGGCACTGCCAAACATAATACCACAGGGTATGGATTGTCACCGGCGGCGGCTGACCCATGCATGAATATGCGGCGAGGAATCACCTGGTGAGGTATGTTAAATGGTATTAAACAGCTGCTACTCTGCTTTGGCCAGACACCTTTTTGTTGTTGAATACCAGCTCTGCAAATTTACAAATATAAAGTTGCCGGCGACACCGTGCACTAATTGCGGCGGTGCTTGCGCCATGACCTTGTTGAACACCGGCTTGGCAAACCTGCGGCGCATGCATCTACAGGATGACCACTGGTCCCCTTCACATTTCGCTGATTTCATTACATATGGGGAATTAGGTCAAGACAATGCGCAGTATGCATGCCTCCTTACATCGATCCTCATGTTATCAATGTTGTTAGTCGATATGGCAGTCACTCTTCGTGTATTTTATGTAACCGGTTTGCCGCCAGGCATATATAATTACAATGCCTAGTATGTTATATGGAAGCCATGATTCATATTCCTCCTGACTGAACCTTGGCCACAACCCATATTGCTAGTGAACATGTCTCTCGCCAGTTCCTTGCACTGATCGGCGGACGGCCCAATGCTATTCCCCCACTCGAACTAGATTTTGTCATGCTCGTGGCATGCTCAAAACTGGCTAGTACCCTTGCCGATGCCTATCGGAACCCTGGTATGACTCTTTCGGCGGCGCCTTATGTGATCTTGAATCCCATCAATATTAGTTACTATCAACTTAGATGTAGCCAGGTATGCAGATGTTCTACAGATGATGGAAAAAGGCATCAACCCTGCTCGCAAAGATAGCCTTCTTTCCCGGTATCCACCTGACAGCCAGATCCATCTTGATCGGCCGACAGTTGTGTGTGACAAGTTCGGTATCATCATCCTCTGGTATCTTCCGGGCACAATTGATCTGGCGATACAAGTAAGCTGTCCGTAATTGCCAAATCTTTATATTGACTGTGTTAGAATGACATGGCGGCGGCTACTGCAATAATGTCAGTTCCACTGGCTAGAAGTGTGACAAGCAGCGCCGCCACGAATAATCAATGGAGGACCCATTCTTCAAACTTTTATCCAAGTCAATGTGGCGGTACTCCGGGGTGTATCAATCTGTCCCCAGCATGGTTTTTGCAAGGTCACCCGGTGAGTCACACCTCATAATTAGCGGCATCCATTTTCACTCTCATAGGCACCAAAATTTCATCCACATGTCTCAGCGACTCTTAAACTGTTTGACAGACAGTCTTTCTGTCAGGCAATGCAGAGACCGGCAGCGCTCATCGCTGCTGCATTGAGAGTCATGCACCCTAACCTCTATTGGTCATCATTGGCAACGAAGCTAGCCTTGGGTCTCTGGGCAGCTGACAAGAAATTGGACGAAATGGGAGATCGTCTCAGAGAGTGGGCATCCGTATTCACCGCACTCACTATCGTATGCAACTGGTGTTCGCCGATGCACCGTGATCCGCTGTCATGTCCCCAATGGTTTGACATCATGACCACCTTCGGCAATTATGGAGTAGCAAGGATGAAGATGCCAAATTTAGGCATTGAAAGTGTCTACCCGGCAGGTTCTATGATTGCTGGATCAGGATGAATTATTAGACATGGATTGGATATGGCAGACGGCGACTGAACAGCCTGGGTCTGGTACATGAGGGATGATGTTCACGAGTTTGCGGATATCCCGTGAGCGGACTATTCTAAGTACTGGTCACTAGTCACCGATGCTCAATAGAAATAGCGGTTGTATTTAAATCTGTACACCAGGCTGACTATATGGGTAGAGCTGGTCAGTGCAGGCACTGCCGGAATAAATGCACATGTGTCGCCGGGAGAGGACTAATATTATATGAGTCATCCTGTAGATGCCTGCACCGCAGATTTGCCGAGCCGGTGATCACCGAAAGGAAGGTCTCGGCGCAAGCACCGCCGCAATGAGTGCACATGGTGTGGCCGGTCACCCTGCATCATCTGCCACCGATAAACATCTACCCTGCAGACAACAGTTGAGCCCAACTATATATTTGCAGAGCCAATATTCAAAAAGAAAAGACGTCTGCGGAAGCCAAAGCAGAGTAGCAGCTGTTTTATCAAGCATGGTATTGTACAATCAAAGGGAGGTGGAAATTACAAGTATTAACTACATTTTTTCGCCAGACTCAGCCTCTGCCCAGTCAACTTCATGTAACAAGGATTCCACTGCAGGAAGAACCCATTCATGCACCTGTGCAAGGTGATGCAGGCTAATTAGATCTTTGAAGATCCTAGTTAGCCGGTCTCTGCTTTCACAGAATGCCATGAGCATCACCCTATTGCTCTCTAAGACTTCATCAGGCTTGGGATCCTGGACATCATCCCCCGGACCCAAGGCGCCGCCGACCATCATCTGTGCCAGATGATCAACTAACTGACATGTTAGCATGCGCCATGCTGTCTCAGGTATTAAAATACTTACATTCTTCTCCTCCAAGGCGATTCAGAATATCAATCGCCGCACATTCGGCATCACCGACCAAAGATTTCAGTGTGGGCCGTTCCAGATGCCCGCCAGTGAGGGGCAATGCACGAGGCATGGATGGTCCTGGTGCCGCATCTGCGATAGCAGGCAGCGAGGAAGCAACAGGAGGGGCAGGTTGCGGTACCCTAATGAGCTCTGGTTGCCACTCCCCAATCGGGGAGGGAGGCTCACATCCAAACTGGAATGCTGTAAAGGATGGTCAATACTGACTAGGCGGAGATTATGTCACTTACATCTATTGTTGATGTCATAACCTACATGCCTTGAGGTGTCTGCCTGGTCCGGCACCAGTTCAGAGCTTGTTGCCGGCGGGGTGGCATGAGGGAGATTGAAGCCAAAGTTGAATGGCTGGGAAGATGTGGTCGGCGGCAGCGTAGCCTTGGAAGGGACCGGAAGATTGAAACCCAGGTTGAACGGCTTGGGGGCTGGCTGCTGTGCGGGCTGAGGAAGGGTGAACCCCAGGTTGAATGGTTGCTGGGTGTGCAGCACCGGTGATGAAGGTGGTACGGCGCCAGGAATGCTCAAGTTCATGCCAAGGTTGAACCTCGGCGTGGGAGGTGTGGCAGATGGCGCTGCAGGCATGTCGAGATCCATGCCAAAGTTAAACCTCGGCGCCGGGGGTGGCTGTGTCGCAGGGAGAGACATTCCTAAATTGAAACCTGATTGGGAGTTAGGACGGTCCATCGCTGAAGTTGGAAAGATCAACTCACGAGTGCCACTGACATTGACTGGCGGCATTCCAGCTTCACTGCTGTAGGCAGATTCGTTGGTTTCCATTGGTGTTTCAAATCGGACTTTGCCTGGGTAAGGGCGATTGGAAGGATGGGACATGTGATGTTTGAGAATAATGGAGAATTGGATGGTTCTATTCAACTGATTATATATTAGATCTGGTTGTGGATTGCGGAAGTTGAAATTGTGGCAAAATTGTGGCAACGGAACAATGGATCGTCTTGCCGGCGAAACCCGGAACACGTGATTCTCAAACAATTCCTTGCCGCGTGTTCGGTGCTGAGAAGTGACTGACTTCAAATTTTCATTGCTTTGTATAGATACAGAATCAGTGCCCTCATCTCCCATCTTGCAGTTGTTTTCCACACCATGCCCAACGCTGAATTTTCCAACACTGCCATGGGCGATGCTGCAGAGCGGCTTATGAAAATTGTACAGAAGGCGGCAAAGTTGAGGGATGGTCATCCCGATCACCTGAAATTGGCTGTGGAAATTGGAGATCTGATGGTGAGTGTTCTTTTAATAGCAGGGCAGGGTGATGTGTTGACTGCAAGTAGTCCCCGGTATTCAAGACCCATGGTATGTCGGTGACAACCATCCCGCCGATCCTGCTTTTAGCAGCCATGGAGATGCTGGAGCACCTGGATGCAGTGCAGCAATCTTTTGCCAGTGCGCCTGTATGGGCTAGGATCCGAACTGATGATCCCCAAATCCAGCAACATCCATTGAAGGAGAAGGCCCACAGCATTACCGTTGCCAAGCCTACCACGGCGGCGAACACATCCGCTGCCATTTCCGGCGCACCAGTGCCGGCCAAGGTGAAGCCTAAGCCTAAGCCAAAGCCAATGCCAAAGACAAAAGTGGTGCATGAGTCGAAGGAGTCGAAGGGAAATGACCCAGGCCCTACCCGAGGGAATTCACCACCGGCATATACCTCCTCTCAGAAAGGTAAAGGGAAGGCAGTAGTTCCTCCAGGGAATGAGGAAGAAGCTGTTGAGGTCAATCGAGGTCGGCTAACTCAAGTTCAGAAGAGAAGGAAAGGGTCAAATACCAGTTTGCCGCCAATTCCAGGCGGCGCACCGCAACACCATCCTGCCGACTCGACTGCAATGCAGGTAAAGTACTTGCACTCATGAATTCATAGTGTATATTCATTTGTGCCTGATAGACCAAGACATCAAAACGGCCCAAAGTCACTCGAGAGTCAGTGTCGCCGAAGCACAATGCGCTGAAGGAAGATATCACAATGGTGAGTCCGTCAGCATATGATTAAAGATTTGCTAACATCCAGCAGGACACTGATTGTCCTGAGCTGGTTCCACCATGTGATGGTTGCATGAAATCATACGTGATTCATGTCATTCCTCAATCTCGTGTATTTATCTCATGTCACTAGGCACTTCATTTGTTGTGAAGGATATGGCACCACAGGCGCCAAACTTCGAGCTTGTGGCCGTTGCTCCCAACAAAAACTTAAATGTTCTCATGCCAAAGCCAACCTCAGTGAACAAGGCCGAACACGATCCCGCTCACGCTGCCGGCAGATGGCAGAAGGTAATTTTACAATCTTGATGTTACCATTTCGCTGACTTGCCTCAGATATGCTGGTGTCTGATGATGACACCGCCGCCGCTACTGCCACCACATTGCCGTCGCCGGCCACCTCTGTGCCGCCAATCACAACCCTGTCCCCAGAGGGTGAGGCACCACCACCTCTTTCACAATTGGTGTCCTCGATACAGCATCCTCAGATGGACATGGACAATTCTCACGATGGGCTCACGAAAGTGTTGGAGGGGATGACATTGGAGGTGATGCAAGACTTGGCAAATTTGAGTGCCAGGAATGTGACTCTTCAGGAGATTGCCGACACCCTCCGGACTAACATTGCTCAGCTTACGGCCGAGAATACCGCCGCCACAGAGCAGTTGAATGCACTGCAAGACAGGATCACCGCTCAGGATGCCGCCCTCCTTGAATTGCAAGGCCTTCGGGCAGAGGTAACGGAGTTACACAGTCAAGTCAAGACATTGCAAGAAGAATCAGCCACCAGAGATCAGCACCTTCAACGTGCTCAACACCAATTGGGGCAACAAGAACGTACCACCGCTGTCCTTCAGGATGCCTACAACGCCATCTGTCAATGTCTTACTGGTCCACCGAATTCATCATCCCCTTTCACCAACTCCTTGTATCTTGCCAACCCGATGTATGGCAGCAGTCAAAGCATGGTGCCTGTCAGCATGGGTCAGATGCAGGCCATGGAAGGCTTGTATTTCAACCTGCCATCATCGGTTGGCAACATCTCCAGTGGCTCCATGTTGGGTGGTCCATCTGCCGGCCCATCTGTTAGCACCATCGCCAGCAGCACTCGCACCCACGGCGACACCAAGGGTGGGGCGCCGTCAGGTGTGGGCAATGAACCTGGCAATAGATAGATATGGGTGGATGGAGTCAGGTGTAGGAACCGGGCAATAGTTAGATGTCAGGTTTGGCTATACCAGTTTTCATGTACAATAGCAATGAGTTTGTTTGTGGTTGCTCCGCCAATTGGACATGGATCTATCCTGCCATACATGAATGGTAGGCGGCGCCATCTTGCTATGTAACTCCAGCACACTGGTGATATGATAGAATTATCATATACAGCAGCAGTGGACAGTTGTCATACACTACAGTGATTACTGATGACCAGGATCATTTCCTGCCCCTTCTTGGCTTTGGAGCTTCAACTATAGCTGCCTTGCTCCGGGTTCTCTTGGCCGGTGTGTCACTGATCGGCGCAGCGGCACGCCGCTTCCCTGAACGTGTGGTCGGTACAAATGATGTTAATTCCTTTGCAGCCTTTGTGGCCTTTGCAGCCCTTGAAGCAGGCGGCTTATCTACAGTAACACGGGCCTTTGTATGCCTTGCTCCTGCTGAGTTGGTGGAGGAATGTAATATCTGACCGGTAACAGGGCAGCGGCACATCAGCATTCCATCACAGATTTTGGCAAGCACATACCAATCCCGGCGGTGTTTGTTCCCTGGCATTGTTGGACATTGATGCTTCCTCTCCATTATCAAAGAAAGACTGACGGTCCTCCCTTTCATCCAAGCTTTCCTCACTAGGGACATCATGGGCCTTGTTGCAGTGGCAGCTCGCCTGGCGGATGACTTTCTGATAAGACTTGGCCGCCGGCTCCATATCGCCGTCAGTGTCTCTCCAAGCTTTGAAACAGAAGGTGGGATGGAGCTTCTTGTTCTGCCGATCATACCAGAAATCCAACAGAGCAGTAGCACTGGCTTTGTTTATCTTAGATGGCTCCACCACCTGTACGTCCACCGGCCAGTAAGTGCCATCGAAGAAATCTGATTGATTCTTAATCAAGTTGCCCCAGGGCAGCGCCGCCTTGACTTTGTCGGTTCCCATGCACATCCCTGTGAAACCTTCAGACCGGTCAATGCTGTGAATGAGACATCCACCAACTGTAATGCCTGGTCAAGAACAACCGAATGACATGCTGCTGTTCGCCGTGCCTTCAAACCCATGGTATCTGGGAGCATAGGCAACCCATCATCATCTTCCTCCAGGTCAAGGAGCTTTCTAGGCATTCGTTTCTTGGAGGTGACTGACCTGTGGAACATCATCATCCTGGACATCTAATCATTGCTAATTGTTAGGACAACAATCAGGACCGGAAGCAGGGCATCTCACCGAATTGTTCTGCAGCATATTGCCGCCATTCCGGCATGAATATCTCATCCCAATTTCTTGTCTTCATGAAGCTTTCTGCTCCCCCAAATTGATCATTATGGTCATGTCTGATCAGATATTAGACCTCTGATCAACAAGAGCCGATGATAACACTCACGCTCCTAACATCAGTTTGCCTCTGCTGTCCCGCCATGCCGACATCACAAAGACCCTCATCCCCGCCTGTTTGAACATTTCAGTGGCGAAATGCTCTATGATATCAGCACCTTTTGTTTCAGCAACATTGGCCTGGACTTCAGCTGGAGCAGCTTTGTTGTTCCACTTATCTGCAAGAACATTTGCCTCTCCCTTCTCTTCAGCTGAAAGACCGGCGAGGACAGTCTTGGTAGCCTCTGGCCACTTGACAATCATAGCCTCACTCCCAGGCATCTCTCCAGTCTCCTCTCAAATATGAGCCTTGTTCTGCTCAATTAACACATGGTGAGCTGTCCATTTCTTGCCATATTTGATGAGAGGCTTTGGGGCTTTCCTACGGCATTGGTTGTACAACCACTCCTTGTAAGTCTGTTGTAATAAATAAATAGCCAGCAAACAGATATATCATACATTGGTTCATACCTTTTTTCGAGCTTTCAATAAGGCTTTGTCCCAAGTGGGAGCTTGAAGGCAAGCTTCCTTGTGTACAGCCTTCAAAATGCGGTGCCGCTCTTTACCTTTGACAGACCTCCAGTCCTCTAGGTGGGCCTGGAGGACTGCAATTTCTGCCTTGATCAGGGAAAGCTTGGTCTGCTGGGGCATGATGGCAGGGGATGCACTCCTGGCCATGTTACTATACAGTTGATGAAATGGATGGTCGGAGAGTTGAAAATTATCAGTTCCAGATTCCTACTCGGTCGCTCTTTTGGTGCCTTTCCGGAATGTTCATATTATGTACATCTAGCTACATGATCCACCTGCATACAGACCTGTATTGCTTCTCCTTGTGCAACACTGGCTGCTTGTTCTACAAGTACATATGACTGAGATATAGGCCTGACATAATCCTATTGAAACTGAGGAGTTTGAGGGCTAATCAAAGCAGGATGAATGATATTTCATGGTTCATATTTCCAGATATAGCTATTGACTCGGAATCATGATCGACATGAATGATGATGTCAGTTTAATATGTATTGCCTGCTCTATATATGCACAGATGGCCACATGCTATGCATGCATAACTGACTCTGATATCATATCAATGTGAGATGCTGCTCCTGAGGAACAAACTCATCAAATGACCAGTTAAAGTCTGCAATAATACCTATGCCAAAACATGTTACATACATGACTTCGGTGTATATCCCAATCCAGTAGTGAACAAATTCCTAGCTTCAATCACTCATCATCGGGGTCAAAGGATGGGAGGATCTAAAGTCTAGGAGTGGACACCCACCAGCAATATTTCTGTTGTGGAATGGAAGAAAACATTCCAGAGCAGGAAAGTAACAGGGAAATGGATAGAGAGACCCAAGATCCGGAAAATAAGATCAGTCACAGCCACCCCTACCAAATCGCCGATGAAGCAACCATCCCAGGATATGCTATATCATGGAGGAGAAGATTACTTCAGAGACCTGGACCAGCAGAATGTCATGCCACTGCAGCTACCCAAGTCCCTGGTGAGCACTTCCAGCAATATCTGATGTCCCATCCATCGTTCAGCTTGTTTCAAGAGTCAGAATGACTATCTTTGGCAATGGGTTCCAAGGACCAAAGAGTATCTCAATATACTGCTCCAACGGGAAGCTCCTGCCAGCCGGTCATGCATAATTTGTGGAACTGATGGTGTATACAAGTGTCACGGCTGCTTCGGTGAGCCCTTCTTTTGCACAAATTGCTGCAGGAAGGAGCATGTGAGGCTTCCCTTCCATTGAATCAGCCAATGGACAGGTGGATTCTTTGAGGAGAGCTGCCTGGTTAAGACTGGCTTGGTGATCTCACTGGGGCACAACGGAAATTCTTGCCCATGCCAGGACTACGAGTTTGATGATATAGACAACCTGTTTGCCAACACCGACACCGACACCGAGGATGCCAATGACATACCGGGGCCAACTGCCGATGCCGCTGAGCAAGATGAACAACCGACCGGCAAGCGAACTTGGATCCCCAATGATCTACCCACTGGGGTGCCGTTCATCAAAAATAGCAAGCAAATAACAACCATAGTTGACAAGTCTGGAGTACACACCCACAAAATCAAGTATTGCAGGTGCGCCGATGCGCCGACTGCTGATATTCAGCTCTGCCAGATGGGTTTGTTTCCGGCGTCCTTCGCCCAACCCAAGACTGCCTTCACATTTCAGGTCCTTGACGACTTTTTGCTGGACAACTTGGAGTGTGGGACATCAGCAATGAATTATTATAATAAGCTCAGGAGGATGACCACATCTGTCTTTCCTCATCTTGTGCCGGTGAGCCCATTCTTTGTGAGGCGGCGGCATGTTAATTTATCGGCAGGACCGTTACCGCGAGCTAATGAGGGTGGCTAGGCAGTGGTGGCAGCTCCAGCTGTTAAAATGGAACGGCTTCGGCCATGAGTCCAAAGATAGGAAACCTGGAGATCTTGCTCTCCTCTGTCCAGCATGTCCCCAGCCAGGCATCAATGTGACATTGCCCCCTGAAGATGAGCAAGAGGAAACCAACTCTGAATCTGAACTGCCAAAGCCCAGTTGGCTGTATTCCAGATCCCTGGTCATGGATGGCAACTTCAAAGTGGAGCACCTGTATGCGGCGAATCCTATGGATAAAGTCTCCCTGATGGATGGTCGTGCCTTTATGGTCGGCGATGGCGCCTACAAGGCACATCTTGCACAGGCAAATGATGCTGTTCAGTGGTCCGAATGCAACAATCATTGTGCTGTAAATCAAGCAAATGCAACCCGGCATAGGCTAGAAGCAACCGGCATTGGCGGGTGTGCCTGTGCAAGGCATGGTTGCTTCGTTCCACATGCGATGGTCGATTTTCAGAAGGGAGAAAGGTATGCACATTTACCTCACCATTGAGACACTCCCCAACAAAGACCAGGCAGATGAACATGGACTATGCTTTGTGCGAGGCATTGAAACACAACACCGGCAGCATTCGGCGTGCACTGACATTCTATGATATAAACTGCCAGTATCACAAATATCTCAGGGATCGGGTATCAGACAGCTCTTTCTTAGAGCTTGACCAGGCACTGGAGATCGTGCCGGGAATAGGTCTCTGGCATGTGCATGGCCACCAAGACAGCTGCTATGTACGATATGCCTCCAATTTCATCACCGGTGCCGCACAAATTGACGGCGAGATCATGGAGACATTGTGGGCACCGTTAAATATCATCTCTCCTTCGGCGAGGGGAATGGGGACACCGCACCGGAAGGAGTGCTTGGACTATCAAATGAACGACTGCAATTTCATGAAGATGATCAGGATGAGTGGGTGTCTTATATCTGACATAATCATAATGCACTCACCAACACACTGCTGCAGGCAAGGCCCTTTGCTGAAAATTCAGGCAAGCTGTGAAAGGAGTCGCTGAGAGCACCGCCGCGTTCCAGAAGCTAAATACAAGCGCCAATGCGGCAAAAGTGATAGAGTGGGAAGAACAGGAAAGAGTTGCACAGCAATGCCGCACCGTTGATTCAAAGGCCATGGACATATATGAGGTCCAACTCCGCAGAGGTATATGCCAATATTTGAATGTAAATATAAAGACTGACTGTCACCTAGCGCCGACACGAAAGGAACAGGAACTGCAGTTGTTGGAGGCCAATGGTCGGTGTCCTGGTCCGGCGCGCCAGCGAGGAGCGGCGACATGGTTGGCAGAGGGCCTGTCAATTGAGGAGGTACAGCTGACACTCCTAATAGATCTCAGGAGATTGGGGCGGCATCCAACTGAAAGCCAGCGGTTGGATATTGCTCGCCGAAGAGAGAGACTCCAGGGAGACATCGATCGGTGGTTGGCACAGGGACTCAGGTTCATCGGCGACAGGATAGGAGACGGCGACATCGAGGTGATGGAGAACGAGCTGCTCATGCTTGATGAAGACCAAATTGATGAGACGGCAGATGAATTCAGACTATTCGAGCCTGAAAAGATGGTCTTGCCTATGCCATCCATCCTTGGCCCAAAAAGGTGCGCCGAACTTGGTGCCGCAGAGCTGATTCAACACGAACTGGCACTTCGGGAGGGACAGGCCAATGATGCCCTGCACAATATCAGAGTGCACTTGGCAGACAAGGCCGTCATTTTCAGGACCACCGTCAGAACAGCAAAGTCTCAAGCCATGTCTACCAGAGCATGGGCTCAAGTTCATTCAGTGGACCGGGCGGTGAGTATCAATGCAAGCATTTACTCAAAGTGCCGCACACAGTTGGCTAACCTCGGCGCCAACGATGAATTGCTGGAGAGATATCGCCCGCTGGTCAAGGAGCATCTCAAGGTTAGCACGGCCGTAGCTGATCCAAATGCAAGAGGACAGAGAAACAACACATTGGCCTGGTTCTGGTCAATGGATGTGGAGGGGGATTCTCATAACAGTGATTGGCTCAATGAATGTGAGTTAATTATGCTGATTGGATGCGCGGCGCCGACATTATAAACAGTTTACCGTGTGCACTGGCTTCGTGCCAAGGCATTAAAAGACCAGTGGGAAGAAGAGCACCTTCTAGTGCAGCATGAGATGAATTGGACATGCGATTTCTTTATGCATAAAGCAGAGGAGTGGATACGGTTGGGCAACCTCGCCAAGAACAAGGTTGGACACCTTGCCTATGCGGCGCGGCAGTGCAAAATGTATCAATGTTTATGTCAGGATGCCAGTTACCACCACACTCCTGCCACCGCCGCACTCCTGTCACTGCTGCACTCTTGCCACCGCCGCACCATAGGTCTGCCGCCGGCCTGCATTGTTAAAATCCATTGTGAAGAGGTTGTATTTCACTTGAATGGTCATTGGGGGCACTTAGTAGTCCCATTACAACTACATACTAACTATGCATGGCTTACCCTCCCTCCTTCTTCAAGTACTTCACCAGCCGCTCTGTTGCGGTGATGGCGGCACTGTAGAGACTCATGCCTCTCCTTGTGCAATATTGCAGTTTTCACCAAGGAGTATACAGCACGAACTTGTAGCATCACTCTGTATGCTATCCACAGCTATTCCTACATGAGGCGCAGCTTTCCTGCACAATGCGCAACTCGCGCGCGTGCCTTTCCCGCGCTTCACGATGTATATGCGCCCGCGCTTGAGCGCCCTATAGCGCCAGCCATCCGGAAGCATCCATCCACTGTCCGCCAAGTTCCCTAGTGCATATATTTCCATTTCTCACATTTGCATATCATTCCATCTTTATTTTTATCATGGACCCTTACTTACATATATCTTTACATACCTTACTCGGTAGCGCTTTGGCTCCGCATGACAGCGCTTAGGCGCCATACTTAAGCGCCAGCAGTACATACTATTACTCACTTACTCACCCACCAAGAACGACAGAGGACTGAACCAGAACAATACCCATTTACTACCCAGCAGAGCATAGTTGAAATCTATTCCTTGGCACCTCGCATATAACATCTCTCAGCTTGCATCTCTCACCTCTTGTCTAGTGTCTAATTATCACTTAAGCAAACTCACTCTTACTCTCTCTTGTTTCCGCATACACGCGTGTGCATTCCCGTGCCTCGCGTGCACCTGCGCTTTCCCGCGCTTCGCATTCGCCAACCAGTAGCGCCTTCGGCACCTACTACTAGATCCTTGCTGCACTCACTTCCCCTTTAGGGTCAAATGCACTTGTCGTCTCAAGTATAGCAGACTAGGCAACGCGCGACCTTACAACATTTATAGATACAGTCAGGAGCTTTGTTCGTGCCTCGCTGTATCGTTGAACCTTCAGCACGCACATCTTGACCCAATGCAGTCTCCATCCTCAACAATGATGCCGCAACTAGCCACGCCTCAACAACCTTATTCTCCAACAGTGTAATAATTTGGTCCCCTTCTTGCTTGGTGCCGGCGTGGATATTAGCCAACTGCTGTGCGACCAGTGTTGACCTTGAGTCTACCAATGTCGCCGGTGTCACAAGTAAGCAGCCCTCTGGCTGCATTGAAATGTCAGATTATGTGATGATGAGGAGAAACAAAACTCACCAATTGTTCAAAGTGGGAATTGGCCATTGCTTTGATGTCACCAAAGTTGGGGAGGGTGGTGGTGAAAGTCTTGTAGTCCACGGTATCAAAGGCTTCGTTCCACCATGCCATTGGATATGTTTTGACGATGCGGCCTGTTACCCATGTGCCGGAATGCACTGCCAGCAGCTTCATGAATGCATCATAGAACTCCTGGTAGTTCAGGAGCTCCGTCTGGCTCATGCCGAGCATGCCGACAAAGAACCGAAGGTTTCTGGAGAGCGGCGGGCTGATGCCCATGCCTTCACAATAGTTGACCCAAGGTGAAATAAACACCTGTGTGGTCAGTGATTAGTTCAATATTATGTCAGTGTCCGGAGAAAGAACATACATCTCCTTCCCACATCAGATACCTAGTCATGATGTATCGGACTTTCGACGAAGTGACAAGGTTGCTTGTGTCAAGCGTCATCCATATGGCCAGCAATTGGGATGCGGCGAACTCAAAGATACTTGCCATGTCGGCAAGACCCAAGGCCCTTTGGATGGAAGGGTAATTGTTTTCAGTGGATGCAGGGTGTGACATGATTAATATGATGATAGATGCACGGTGATCACAAGTTCCATTTAAGTCCAATGCAATCGGAGTTTGAACATGTGTGGTCTCATTGGTCTGAACAAGGAAACAAGGACGTACAATAGTGCTCATTGGCTGTTTCACATGCTCCATTCATCCATTGCATAATGTACATCATGCTACCGTATGAGCATACAATGAAAAGTAGTTGAAATATTTCAATGATATTGCGAGGTCGCAGGACCAGAGTGCAGTGCAATCAATGTTGGCGCCGGATGTCATGGTCTTCGGTATCGGCGCTGGATGGCATGTTGGCTTCAGTGTTGGCAGTAAATGTCACAATGTCTTCAGTATTAACGGTAAATGTCGCGGTGCCTTCAGTATCGGCGGGGAATGTGAATTTTACATGTTGATCGCCGCATTTGCAGATGCGGGAGGCATGACACAAGCTAAGGAGATCCCAATGACATATGCTTTGGCATTGATGCGTCAGCGTCAACATGCCGGCAGCAATAATTCAAGACATGCTCATGGACCACTCACACATCTCGGTGGCTCATTGACATGTAGTGGACCAGTACTGAATCTAGACAAACAAAGGCAGCTATTATCTCACTGAAATCTCTAGTGGAGGGACCCACAGCGGTCTGTTGAACAATGTGATGAATAAGGAAATCTCGATGACATAATCAGCAACCACAGGTCCACATTTCCACGTCACACTTGTACTTAATTCAATCACTTCATCGCCGGTCATCATACACTTCACTTATTCCCAATCCCATATTTACAATGCCTTCTGACGCCGTTACTGCTACTGCCAATGCCGCCTTCTGCCAGGCAGGCGACAAGGTTGAGCACCTGCTCGGCCAAGCACTGCAGTTGGATGCTGCTGACCCCAAGCACATCCCCATTGCGGTGGAGATGGCAAAGGCTCTGGTATGTCTTTCTCTTCTCATATTCACATTGCATTTCCGATTGATTTGCTGACATGACTATAGACTCATGTATTCTCGGTCTACGCCCTGCAGACCACATCTGTGCCACCCATGGTCCTCTCTGCAGCGGCAGAGTTACATCAACACCTGGACTCCTCCTTCTGCAAGGTGGTGAGCACCCCGGTCTGGACCAACATCCGTCCAGAAGATCTCCGCTCCAAGAACAGCCTGCTCTACCCACTCACTGTTGGGTATGGGCAACCGGCACCTCCTGCCACACCTGCTGCTGGCCCTTCTGCCAAGGCCAAAGGTAAGCAGAAAGCAGTCCCAGAAGGGGAATCTGAAGATGACTGTGGCCACCAACTGGAGCGTGGCAAGCATCCACGACGCGTCATGAGCACAAGGAGCCTGAGTGCCGCTCCAAAGCCTAAGCGCCAATGTGCCAAATCCAAGGCCATCATCACCAGCGATGATGACATGGAATTGGACGATGCGGCGGCGGCACCTGAGCCAGCACCAGCACCAGTAAAGGTGAGTTTTTTGTTTCTTTTGTTGAGCTTTTCTGACCTCATACCAGCCTATCAAAGGTGTCCTCAAGAGGACAAGAGAATCTGTTCCCAACCCTGTCTCTGGGACAGACCCCAGCTATGTGGAGATAGATGAGCTGGATGAGAAGCAAATGATTGTTGGTCCGGCACCAAAGATGAGGGTGGCATATGTTGAGATCCCGGTGAGTTTTATTTTTCTCATTATCATTATCATCGCCATCTAATTTTGTACAGCCTGTTCCAAAGGGTAGTGGCAAGGCTGCCAATCCAGCCAGTGGACTTCAAGAGGATGACTATGCCAACTCCACCTCGCCGGTCTGGTCACCCGGCTGTGGTGGCTGTGTGCAGCGGCAGCTGATTTGCCGCCAAGGCTACAACACCAGCCATGACCCACTTGCAGTGTGCGCGCGCTGCCACTGCACTAAACACAAGTGCGGCGGCAAAGGATCTGCCATTCCCACAACAAGCAGGAGACCTGCTGCTAATCACACTAGGTCTAAGTCATGCCGCAGGGCATCCACAGTGAATGTCACCGCCGTCACAGATGGTAGGTTCTTTTTTATATAGTTGAATCATACCATACTTACTTTTGGATGAAGCTGCTTCCTCAGGCAATGTCGCCGCCACCGCCGTTACCATCCCTGCCACCACCGCCGCTCCTGCCACTGCGCATGTTCCTGCGCCAGACAACCAGACAGTTCTGGCGCTCAAGGAGGATCTGGCAGTGCTGCAAACAATGGTGGCCTCTTTGGTGGACAGGGTGAGTACCGCCGAGCAGCTGCTCCAGGAGGCCAACCGGCGCCTTGCTGAGCAGGAGGCCAATGCCAAGCTGCTGGCCGACCAGGTGGCTGCACTGCAGCAGGAGTTGAATTCCGATGCTGAGTCCCCAGCAGCAGAGATTCTTCCTGTTGTCATGAGGACAGATGCTGCAGAGACGCTGGCCGCTGCCGCCCCGCCGGAGGATGAGTCGCCCTTTAATAGTGGAGACTCAGAAGGTGAGGCGCTGCTGCAAGATTCCGGCGCTGTTGTGGAACAGGATTTTGAAGACTCGGCTTTAATTGCATCTACCGCACATGAATGATAGTTGGTAGCATCATGGACCCATTACTGTACTTGTAGCTATGGAACCATTTGTACTTGTAGATATTGAACAATTTGTACTTGTAGCTATTGATGCAGCGGCATTCAGAACATTGCTGCATGTTCTGCTGCCAGTGATAATCAAATGCACCGCAAAAATGCCGGCATATCCGCTGTTGAACATCACCGCAGAATGGTATACAACCTCACTGGGTCGTAACATTGCTGCATCACTGCAACACCCAGTGCAATAATTGGTGTTCGTTGCTACCATGAATTTTCCTGATAATCAATTGTGCCGCACAAATGGCAGCATATCCGCTAATGAACATCACCGCAGCAGAATAGTATATACCAACCTCACTGGGTCATAATATTGCCGCCCTACTGCAACACTCACCCATGGTAATCTGCTAAAATGCTGTGCCGGCATTGTGCTTCCACATTGTGTGATGGGTGTGTTGTAAGTTCATAGTAGCAGAGGGGCTACTATATGCACACCAGGAGGTGCATTATTGCGCCATTGTGATTCGCCATCCTCGGCATTCAGACTACAATAATAACTTCGGGTTTAGAGGGCACATGGTGTTTGGCCTGTTGGCAGCATAATTGAATATACTGTCATGCTGCAAAGCTGCGCCGCCGGAACCGGCATTACATTTGCCGAAGCATATGCTATATGAACCCGATCATCGGTGCCATGGATGGTCGGTGATGAATTCTCCCCATAGAATACCATGGAGGGATTATCTCAGGCAAGCATACTCTGTATCATCCCAGGATACACTGGCCAATGCCAATGTACTACAACTGGTAAGCATTCCCGATATCCATTTGCCAACCCTATTTTCTCGGGATACAGCTGCCGATGCTGATAAACAGTCGCTGGTACTCATTCCTGATGTCCACCTGTCTAACCCTCATCTTAGTAGATACTTGCTGGTGAAGAATGTATCATCACCGACAAGTATTCCCAATGTTCAGTCCCTGACCCAATTTCCGGCATCCACTCCCTGATCCAACCATGGGCCCACCCGATATTGGTGAGACATTACTTCTCCATTGCACTGTGGGCCTACCCTTCAATATACTCAACTATTAATCCTTACACCCATGGGCCCACTCCTGAACATAGAGGCTAGTCTAGTATGGGCCCAGCCCTAACAGGTGGGTACAACACATCCACAGGCCCACCCCTGACCCTGGGTTGACATTCTAATGTGGGCCCATGGTGGGTTGGCCCGACACTTAGGGAGCATTGTCAAGGCAGGCTGCCCTACACTATAGGGTGAAGTCACTGAAGGGGCTCAGCTGAGCTTAGACACAATAGAGTAGCCTTATATAAAGTCGCAGATTAAAGTAGATGTTCCTTACTTTAACCCTACTTGGTTTTCCCTGAACTCCTTGTCCTGCTAAAGCTACCTGCTCGACATCGACTCGTACCTTTGGAGACGCCTCTCTCTGTCTGTAAACCTTGCTATTATCTCGGCGTAACCCCTTGTTCCTACACGAGCTACGTTCGAGTACGCAACCTTTGCTTGTCTGTAAAGGCCAACGACTCTCAGCACTTGGTACTACTGTCGTGGTTGTCGCTGTTAGAACTATCCAGGTCGCACACGACCTTGTGTCGTAACACCTCCTTGAGCTTGTTCTTAATAGCAGACCTCTTAGAAAGCCTCAAATAATGCATATAGCAGCACACCTCGTGCATTATTACATGGATATCAGTGTAGTGACTCGCCTCGAGTCTTATTACATTTCAAATAGCTTATCTCACTACTGTTCTTGCCTACACAATTCCAGACTTTCATGCTGTAGTATATAATCTCACTCACCAGCTGATCTGTACTTCACTTCCTTTCCCTTGCTATGAGTCATAGTTAGTAGACCCACTTTCAGATAAGTTGTACTTCACGCAATTGATCCTTTTGTTTGGCTTGACCGCTGCCATTTTGCATCTCACTATCTCTGAGTCTTTCAATATGCTTTGCATAGTTGTACTTTTGTACTCTCACTAGTCTTATACTTCGACATACCCATTATACTGACTCTCAGAAATCTCACTGTTTAGTCGCAAGCTCTTCAGAGCCTCTGTGCATCATCAGACCTTCATTTCTTGACTTTGGACCACCTTCGCTTGCATTAGACAAGTACTTTGGTACTTTGGATGCACTTTTAGATGTGGTCAAAGTCGGGAAGGTAAAAACTTACCTGTCTAGTAGGTGTATATAAGCTAAGAGGTTCATAGTCCCACACTGGCGAAGAGCTTGCAGAGACATTTGCAAAGATGCTAGAAGAATTTGGCATATCAGAAAAGATATGATTCACAAAAACAAAACACACTTATATGCAAATGAATCCATAGGACACAGATGCTGAGTATTACATGTGATAATGCGTCCAACAATGACACAATAATTTGCAAATTGAGTGATAAAGTGCTCAGGTTCAGTGGAGCAGTGATGCACACCAGGTGCTTCCTCCACATGGTAAACCTGGTGGTGAAATTGTTGATTAATGAGTTCAATGTGAAGAAACATGGAGCTGACCAAGTGGATAGTACTGAGATGGAGCTGGAAGAATTCAGTGTGGAGGTGGAAGAGGATCCAGAGATGATAGATGAGGCAGGAATGATAGACGGGGTATACAATGAAGACAGATTTGTTGAAAAGGCTGAGTTGTTGGATGAGGGTGAGCATGTTATATCACACTGAACAAATAGATTCAACCATTGAAGTTAGCACTTGTCAAGGTAAGTGCATGCAAGAAAATAGAACTCGCCATTGAATTCAACTTATTCCCCAGGTGCAGAAGCTCGCATGAAAAAAAAAATGAATGTCTGAGATACTGTCTGTGAGCAAATACTGAAGTCATGGTTGTATAGAAAAAATGTGGTGTTCAACAGGTTTTGAACTTGTTGCACTACAATAGAAACAGATTTTGACTCTGTTATCACAGCCACATGGCTAAACACAACTTTGATCATCTTGCAAGCAAACCAACTATGAGCAAATTTCAAGGTGTGTTTTGATAGAAAATGAATTTTATCATTGGCAGGTTTCAAATCTGCACATTCCAAGAGAAACAGATTTTGACTCTGATGATCACTTGACAATTTCTTCTTTAGCAGGTTTTGAACCCACACAGACAGATTTAGATTCTGTTGTATCGACTGGTTGACTAAGAGCAGTTAAAATGAATTGATTCAAAAGTGAATCCTCAAGGCAGTTCTTTCAATAGCAAGGTCTCCATGATTGATTCTTTTATTCTACTCTTATTACAAAAGACATCAGAATTCTTCTGGGGCTCTTGACTTCAAGACCTGTTTATCTAGCAATTGCTCTGAAAAAGTGCTGATGACAGACCACCATGGTGGGCCGATGATGTTTGTGATGTCTTGGGATTAACAGCTGTGTCATGAGTGAGGACTGACAATGGAAGGATCACATATGATTGGACTCAAGGGGGATGTTAGAGTTTAATGTACCTTGAGGATTTGCTTCTGAATGGGCTCATTGGGAGTGCATCTAACTGGTCTTAGCCAAGCAGTTGATACGACAGAATCTAAATCTGTCTGCGTGGGTTCAAAACCTACTAAAGATAAAATTGCAAGTGAACATCAGAGTCAAAATCTGTTTCTCTTGGACAGTGCAGGTTTGAAACCTGCCAATGATAACATTTTTATTTTATGAAATCACACCACCAGTGAGATAGTGCTCTCAGGAAAGTACACATGAGTCCATGTCGAGGCGTGTTCTGACAGGAAAAAAAGAAACTTATATCATTCATGAGAAAATGTCAAGGTGTGATTTCATGGAATAAAAATGTCATCATTGGCAGGTTTCAAACCCACAAAGTCCAAGAGAAACAGATTTTGACTAAGACCAATGAAGATCAGCGTCTGGGATGCTGTCTATGAGCAGATATTCAAGACATGTTCTAATAGAAAAAAATGCAACATTCAATAGGTTTCAAACCTGTTACGTTCCAGTGGAAACAGATTTTGACTCTGTTATGACAACCACTTGGCCAAACACAACTCTGATGGGCTTTTAAGCAAACCAACCATGAGAATATAGAAATCTGCTCATGGTCGATTTGCTTGCAAGCTGATCACAGTCGATTTAAAATCTGTTTCTCTTCAACTGTGTAGGTTTAAAACCCGCCAATAACAACATTTTTATTCTATGAAATCCAAAATGGTGGAATGTGATGAATCACGAGTTAATGCAAAATACACATCATTATACAGATTACAGACCTGCTTAGTTCAAGAGAAATATATTTTGACTCTGGCAATCACTTGAATAAGCAAAATAAAGAATCTCAGCCTTGATAGATTTGTATTTTTACCAATTTCCCAGGTTATTAGGATCAAACTTGAAAGTTTGATGTGTAATCTGCTCTTTTTCTTCTTCAACCAAGTCAAGACCTTCAGAAAGAATCATATTGTTATTGTACTTATCCTTCCGAGTTTGCATCAAGACTTTGGTCATATATTGAACTCTGTGTCAAAAATACACTGTGTGATCCTTTCATTGTCTTCCATCAGCACTTTTTCAGGGAAATTGTTAGATAAACAGGTCTTGAAGTCAAGAGCCCCGGCAGGAAGTCTGTGTCTTTTTCAATAAGAGTAGGATAAAAAATCAACACTGACCATGCTATTGAAAGAGCTGAAAAATGCAGATAAATGTACCTTGAGTACTCACTTCTGAATGGGCTCATTGGGAGTGCATCTAACTGGTCTTAGCCAAGCAGTTGGTACGACAGAATCTAAATCTGTCTGCGTGGGTTCAAAACCTGCTAAAGATGAAAATCTCAAGTGATCACCAGAGTCAAAATCTGTTTCTCTTGCACAGTGCAGGTTTGAAACCTGCTAATGATAACATTTTTATTCTGATTCTATGAAGGCACACCTTGACATATGCTTATGGTTGGTCAGCTTGCAAGCTGATCAGAGCTGTATTTAGCCAAGTGGTTGTTGTATGTAACAGAATCCAAATCTGTTTCTATTGGAGCGCAACAGGTCTCAAACCTGTGAAACATCACATTTTTTTTCTATAAGAACATGCCTCAAATATTTGCTCATAGATGGTGTGTGCGAGGAATGATAGCTAGATGGGAAGGGGTGAAAGGAGAAGAAAGAGTGAAGTGGGGTAAAAACTCAAATAGACCTCTGGATGCGAGTATACATTTTGCCCAAGGGAATTGCTACTTAGAACGATTCCTCTAATGTATGCTTTGATTGAAACATATTTTGAATCCATCGTGGCAATGATGTGGAAAAGAGTATTTATGATGAGTTTTGGAGAAAACTATCCATGAGAAAATATCAGAGTGTAATTGCACAGAATAAAAACATAATCATCGGCATGTTTCAAATCTGCAAAGTCCAAGAGACACAGATTTTAACTCTGGTGACAACTTGACTAAGATCAATGGAGATCAATGTCTGAGATACTGTCTATGAGCAAACATTCAAGACATGTTCTCATAGAAAAAATGTGACATTCAATGGATTTCAAACCTGTTGCATTCCAATAGAAACAGATTTTGATTCTGTTATGACAACCACTTGGCCAAACACAACTTTGATTGGCTTGCAAGAAAACTGACCATCAGCATATTTCAAGGTGTGATTTCATATAAAACAAATGTCACAACTGGCAGGTTTCAAACCTGCATGGTCCAAGAGAAACAGATTTTGACTCTGGTGATCACTTGACAATGACATCTTTAGCAGGTTTTAAACCTACGCAGACAGATTTAGATTCTGTTGTATTAACTGCTTGGCTAAGACCAGTTAGATGCACCTCCAATGGACCCATTCACAAGTGAATTCTCAAGGCATATTTATCTGCATTCTGTCAGTTCTTTTAATAATATGGTCGCCATGATTGATTTTTTTATTCTACTCTTATTGCAAAAGACATCAGACTTCTTCTGGGCCTCTACTTTAAGAATAAACCTATTTATCCAGCAATTGCTCCAAAAATGTGCTGATGGCAGATCACCATGGTGGGCTGATGATGTAATATTAGAACTGACAAAATGCAGATAAATGTATCTTGAGGATTCACTTCTGAATGAATTCATTGGGAGCACATCCAACTGGTCTTAGCTGAGCAGTTAATACGACAGAATCTAAATCTGTTTGCGTGGGTTCAAAACCTGCTAAAAATAAAATTGCAAGTGATCATCAGAGTCAAAATCTGTTTCTCTTGGGCTGTGCAGGTTTGAAACCTGCCCAATGATAACATTTTTATTTTATGAAATCAGACCTTGACATTGACTCATGTGTACTTTCATGTTGTAGCTCATCATAGACTAAACTCTAGGTTAGCCTCGTGCCTCAGCTATCAGCTGGCAAAAAAAATATTCTGCTGTAGGGACTCATATCTTTGTAGGCTCATAGGATCCATATTTACAACTCACTTTCAGGCTCAGTTTATACACCATTGTCGTCCTAACATATTTTGACTCTGTTTCAATGTCTACTTGGCTAAGACCAGTGAGATGGAGCTCTCAGGAAAGTACGCATGAGTCAATGTCAAGGCGTGATTTCATAGAATAAAAATGTCATCATTGGCGGGTTTGAAACTCACAAAGTCCAAGAGAAACAGATTTTGACTCTGATGACAACTTGACCAAGAACCAATGAAGATCAGTGTCTGAGATACCGTTTACGAGCAAGTATTCAAGGAATGTTCTAATAGAAAAAAACATGCCACATTCAACAGGTTTCAAACCTGTTGCATTCCAATGGAAACAGATTTTGATTCTGTTATGACAACCACTTGGCTAAACACAACTTTGATGAGCTTTTAAGCAAACCGCCCATGAGCATGTGTCAAGGTGCATTTTCATAGAAAATGAAACTTATCATTGGCAGGTTTGAAACCCACAAAGTCCAGGACAAACAGATTTTGACTCTGATAATCACTTGGCAACTTGATCTTTAGTAGGTTTTGAACCCACGCAGACAGATTTATATTCAGTTGCATCAACTGCTTGGCTAAGACCAGTGAGATTCGCTTCCAATGAACTCATTCAGAAGTGAATCCTCAAGACACATTCTATCTGCATTTTGTCAGTTCTTTCAATAGCGTGGTCACTGTTGAGTCTTTTATTCTGCTTTTTCTATTACCAGAGGCAAATGTAAGTATCTTTGATGCAAACTCGGAATGATAAGCACAAGAGCAATTTAATTCTCTTCAAAGGTCTTGACTTGGTTGAAGAAGAAGAGCAGATTACGCATCAAACTTTCAAGTTCAATCCTAATCACCTGGAGAATGAGGAAGAATACACATCTGTCAAGGCTGAGATTCCAAAGGGCTATACGGCCATTATTCACTTATGTATAAGGTTGAAGTGCACTGTATTTGAGACCTTTCATCATCATGTTTCTCTCCTCTCGCTTTTTGAAAGTGCTGTATTGCAGTCTATATTCAATTCATCTGTTCAGCTGAGGAAAAACATTGTGATTGCGAGTGACAGGGAACTGTAGACTTGCCTTGCAGATTCAATTCTGAATGTTTTCTTTAAAGATGGATCTAACTGGTGTTAGTCAAACAGTTGCTACAACAGAATCCAAATCTATTTCAAATCTGTGTGTGTGCGGGTTCAAAACCTGCTAAAGATGAAATTACCAGTGATTATCAGAGTCAACATCTGTTTCTCTTGGAATGTGCAGGTTTGAAACCTGCCAATAATAAAATTCATTTTTTATAAAACCGCACCTTGACACATGCTCATGGTCAAATTTCTAATTTCGGTTGGCACACCTCAATTCACTGGCAGCACTACAACTTGCTTGGGAAGGGAACCCAACAGATAAATGTGCCTTGAGGATTCACTTCTGAATGAATTTATTGAAAGTGCATCCAACTGGTCTTAGCCAAGCAGCTAATACAACAGAATCTAAATCTGTCTGTGTGGGTTCAAAACCTGCTAAAGATGAAATTGTCAAGTGATCACCAGAGTCAAAATCCGTTTCTCTTGAACAGTGCAGGTTTGAAACCTGCTAATAATAACATTTTTATTTTTATTCTATGAAAGCACACCTTGACATATGCTTATGGTCGGTTTGCTTGGATATATTTCTGGATACATCATCCATGAAGATGATAAGAGGAACCGAGTACACCATACATCCTTGAGATCTTGCGTGCAATTGATTTGGCACTAGCTTTGCATATTTCCTCAATGACTCCATCAGCCCGCCAGCAAGTTCATTGTCATTTGCAGATATTTCTTGAAATGACCTTCAAAAATTACATGTCAGAATTATTTCTTGCTCATCACTGACAATAAAGCCATCCTAAGTCTATCAGCAAAGTTGAATGTATTTAAAGAATAGGTTCACCTCTGTTTGTTGTACAGTACAGCCAAGTGCGTATAACTGCTTGTCTGTGTTATCACCTGTCGATGTGTACGACACAAGAAAGAAGTGCTCAGGTATAAAGTAGTCCCCTGATGCATCCTGCAAGAGCTCATTCACAAAGTAGATCTCCCTGTCGACTTTAGCTGCAGGAGGCAAAGGGCAGTTCAAACAACATTTTCTCTCATACAAATTGTATGTCTCATTGGCTTGATAGAAAGGGCTGCTTGAGATGGCATTCCAGAGATCAGCGACTGGTACTACTTCATGGTCTGATCGTATTGGATGTGGCTCCTGAGTATAGACAGTATTGTCGACGTCCATAGCACTTGAGGTGAACATGTTGTCGCATAAGCGCAGGAATGTAGTGGTTGCTGAAAGTGGAAGGTGCGGGAAAGACATGGCTGCAAAGCGGCCAATGCAGGAGGGGTTTGGATGATAATAGAGATCAAGAACAATAGAAATAGGCGTAGAGTGAAGCGATAACAGATATGATGCAGGCGGCAAACAGATACTGATTGCCAGTAGCTACCAACTGTAGGCTAATGGGAGTTGCTACTGGAAGGTCCAGAAAACAAGCTACTGAACGATATGTACTACTAGTCAGTCTTCCTCTAGAAGTTTCCTTTGGCCAATAGTCAACTGGCATGCACCCACACTTGGGCCCGTCCTCCATCCATGTCCTTTCCATGTCCACCTATCTCTGTTGGTGCGTGTTCATTTTCTCTCGGTTTGACTGAATGATATCAAGGCTTATCACATGTAACTGCGTATTCTGTTCCGCGCGCATTCTCATTACGTATTACTTATCTGCCTCATTTCATCGCTATGGTTCTCACCTACGGGTTCTGGATACTCGTGCAGTAGGATAAAGCCTCGCGTGCTACATACAGTACGATACTTCCCTTCCCTCGGACGCTACCTTTGTTTTGCAGAGTCACCTTAGACGTTCTTAGTACTTTTGATCAATTGACAAGCCTTGTTCATCCTCACTCTGAACCCGCGTGTTCTTGACCACTCTGAGAACACACCTCTAAGGAACTTGGCGGCTGCATCTACATCTGCAAAGGGGTAAGGGTCATGCAGGTGATGGTCAGAAAATTTGATCATCAGGCATGTGCATAGGAGTGCTTGGATATTGCTATGAAAACCTGCTACCCACATGTGGTTCCTTTTGGTCTTCCTTATGTGATCTTGTTCAATTAGGGAATTAGCTGACCTCTTGGAAACTGTGAGCGAGGGTATTGGCAGCTTTGTGTACTTGCCCTTTACCACCTGCAGGTCAGATGAACCTGTTGCATTATAATAGAAACAGATTTTGATTCAGTGGGCCCATGAGTGAAAACTGACAATGGAAGGTTCACAGAGTTCAATATATGACCAAAGTCTTGATGCAAACTCAGAAGGATAAGTACAAGAACAATATAATTCTTTCTAAAGGTCTTGATTTGGTTGAAGAAGAAGAAGAAGAGCAGATTGCACATCAAACTTTCAATTTTGATCCTGATAACCTGGAGAATGAGGAAAAATACAAATCTGTCTATTAAGGCTGAGATTCTTTATTGCGCTCGTTCAAGTGGTTGTCAGAGTCAAAATATATTTGTAATCTGTATAAAGATGTGTATTTTGCATTAACTCGTGATTCATTACATTCCACCATTTTGGATTTCATAGAATGAAAATATTGTTATTGGCAGGTTTCAAACCTGCACAGTTGAAGAGAAACAGATTTTGAATCTGATGACAACTTGACCAAGACCAATGAAGATCAATGTCTGAGATGCTGTCTATGAGCAAATATTTGAGACACACATTCTTAGAGAAAAAATGCGACATTCAACAAGTTTCAAACCTGTTGCACTGCAATAGAAACAGATTTTTATTCTGTTATGACAACCACTGTGCTAGACACAACTCTGATCATCTTGCAAGCAAACTGACCATGAGCATGTGTCAAGGTGCATTTTCATAAAAAATGAATTTTATCATTGGCAGGTTTCAAACCTGCACAGTCCAAGAGAAACAGATTTTGACTCTGATAATTGCTTGGAAATTTCATTTTTTTTAGCAGGTTTTGAACCCACACAGACAGATTTAGATTCTGTTGTATCAACTGCTTGGCTAAGACCAGTTATATGCGCTCCCAATGAACTCATTCAGAAGCGACTTACATACTTTTGTGAGCAAATATTCAAGGCATGTTCTGATAGAAAAAATGTGACATTCAATGGGTTTCAAACTCAAGGGCATGAATTCCATGGATGCTGAGCTTTACTTACATGAGGAAATGTCAGGGTGTAATTGCATAGAATAAAAATATTACCATTGGCAGGTTTGAAACCTGCAAAGTACAAGAGAAACAGATTTTGACTCTGATGATAACTTGACTAAGGCTAATGAAGATCTATGTCTGAGATACTGTCTATGAGCAGATATTCAAGGCATGTTCTTATGGAAAAAAATGAGCCACTCGACAGGTTTCAAACCTGTTGCACTCAAATAGAAACAGATTTTGATTCTGTCAGGACAACAACTTGCCTAAAACACAACTCTGATGAGCTTGTAATCAAATCGACCATGAGCATGTGTCAGGGTGCGGTATCACAAAAAAATGAATTTTATCATTGGCAGGTTTCAAACCTGCACATTCAAGAGAAACAGATTTTGACTCTGATAATCACTGGTAATTTCATCTTTAGCAGGTTTTGAACCCGCACACACACAGATTTGAAACAGATTTGGATTCTGTTGTAGCAACTGTTTGACTAACACCAGTTAGATCCATCTTTAAAGAAAACATTCAGAATTGAATCTGCAAGTCAAGTCTACTGTTCCCTGTCACTCGCAATCGCAATGTTTTCCCTCAGCTGAACAGATGAATTGAATACAGACTGCAATACAGCACTTTCAAAAAGCGAGAGGAGAGCAACATGATGATGAAAGGTCTCAAATACAGTGCACTTCAACCTTATACATAAGTGAATAATGGCCAGATGGCTCTTTTGAATCTCAGCCTTGACAGATGCACATTCTTCCTCATTCCCCAGGTCATTAGGATTGAACTTGAAAGTTTGATGCGTAATCTGCTCTTCTTCTTCAACCAAGTCAAGACCTTTGGAGAGAATTAAATTGCTCTTGTGCTTATCATTCCGAGTTTGCATCGAGACTTTGGTCATATATTGAACTTTGCATCAAAGATACTTGCATTTGCCTCTGGTAATTTTTTAGAGGAAAAAAGCAGAATAAAAGAATCAACAGTGATTATGCCATTGAAAGAACTGACAAAATGCAGATAAAATGTGTCTTGAGGATTCACTTCTGAATGAGTTCATTGGAAGCGAATCTCACTGGTCTTAGCCAAGCAGTTGATGCAACAGAATATAAATCTGTCTGCGTGGGTTCAAAACCTACTAAAGATCAAGTTGCCAAGTGATTATCAGAGTCAAAATCTGTTTGTCCTGGACTTTGTGGGTTTCAAACCTGCCAATGATAAGTTTCATTTTCTATGAAAATGCACCTTGACACATGCTCATGGGCGGTTTGCTTAAAAGCTCATCAAAGTTGTGTTTAGCCAAGTGGTTGTCATAACAGAATCAAAATCTGTTTCCATTGGAATGCAACAGGTTTGAAACCTGTTGAATGTTGCATTTTTTCTATTAGAACATTCCTTGAATACTTGCTCATAGATGGTATCTCAGACTGATCTTCATTGGTTCTTGGTCAAGTTGTCATCAGAGTCAAAATCTGTTTCTCTTGGACTTTGTGGGTTTCAAACCCGCTAATGATGACATTTTTATTCTATGAAATCACGCCTTGACATTGACTCATGCATATTTTCCTGAGAGCTCCATCTCACTGTTCTTAGCCAAGTAGACATTGAAACAGAGTCAAAATATGTTAGGACGACAATGGTGTATAAACTGAGCCTGAAAGTGAGTTGTAAATATGGATCCTATGAGCCTACAAAGATATGAGTCCCTACAGCAGAATATTTTTTTTGCCAGCTGATAGCTGAGGCAGGAGGCTAACCTAGAGTTTATTCTATGAGCAAATTAGGTGAGGTGATGCATGCTTCTTGCCTCTGCCCACCTCATGTTCAAACATTTCTCATCTTTAGTACTCGACTCTGGTCTCAGTTTTTGCAATCCTATTCTAACAGAATGTTCAATGAAGATTGTAATAAAGCCATAAGACCTGATTTTACTGCAATCGATCATCAAGATGCTCATCGACATGCATCAACAAAGCCTTGTGGATCAAAGATGGAACACATATTTGTACTGCATGGCAGCGGGATGAAAGCTATAGAAACCCCAAAGCATGATTTGAGGCATTTGTGCTCAGGATGCGGAGCCATGTCACATGGAGCCCAGAGATATTCTTGAACAGAGAAAAGTGCATCCACAAACACTATATAAAGCAGATATTTGGGAGCGCGAGCTACAATATGAAAGTACACATGAGTCAATGTCAAGGTGTGTTCTCCCAGGAAAAAACACATATATCATTCATGAGGAAATGTCAAGGTCTGATTGCATAAAATAAAAATGATATCATTGGCAGGTTTTAAACCTGCGCAGTCCAAGAGAAACAGATTTTGACTCTGATGGTCACTTGCAATTTTATCTTTAGCAGGTTTTGAACCCACACAAACAGATTTGAATTCTGTTGTATTAACTGCTTGGCTATAAGACCAGTTGGATGCCCTCTATAAATAAAATGTTATTATTGGCAGATTAAAAACCTGCACAGTCCAAGAGAAACAGATTTTGACTCTGGTGACAACTCAACTAAGACTGATGAAGATCAGTGTCTGAGAGACCGTCTACCATTAAATATTCAAGACATGTTCTAATAGAAAAAAATGCAGCATTCAATGGGTTTCAAACTGTCAAGGTGCATTTTCATAAAATAAAAATGTTATTTTTGGCAGGTTTCAAACCTGCGCAGTCCAAGGGAAACAGATTTTGACTCTGATGATCACTTGCAATTTTATCTTTAGCAGATTTTGAACCCACACAGACAGATTTAGATTCTGTCGTATCAACTGCTCAGCTAAGACCAGTTGGATGCACTCCCAATGAAGTCATTCAGAAGTGAATCCTCAAGGTACATTTATCTGCATTTTGTCAGTTCTAATATTACATCATCGTCCCACCATGGTGATCTGCCATCAGCACATTTTTGGAGCAATTGCTGGATAAATAGGTCTTGAAGTAGAGGTCCAGAAGAGGTCTGATGTTTTTTGTGATAAGAGTAGAACTAAAAAAAATCAATCGCAGCAACCATATTATTAAAAGAACTGACAGAATGCAGATAAATATGCCTTGAGAATTCACTTGTGAATGGGTCCATTGGAGGTGCATCTAACTGGTCTTAGCTGAGCAGTTGATACAACAGAATCTAAATCTGTCTGCATGGGTTCAAAACCTGCTAAAGATGTCATTGTCAAGTGATCACCAGAGTCAAAATCTGTTTCTCTTGGACCATGCAGGTTTGAAACCTGCCAGTTGTGACATTTGTTTTATATGAAATCATACCCTGAAATATGCTGATGGTCGGTTTGCTTGCAAGCTGATCAAAGTTGTGTTTGGCTGACTGGTTGTCATGACAGAATCAAAATCTGTTTCTATTGGAATGCAACAGGTTTGAAACCCATTGAATGTCACATTTTTTCTATGAGAACATGTCTTGAACATTTTATCATAGACAGCATCTCAGACATTGATCTTCATTGGTCTTGGTCAAGTTGTCACCAGAGTTAAAATCTGTGTCTCTTGGACTTTGCAGATTTGAAACCTGCCGATGATTATATTTTTATTCTATGCAATTACACTCTGATATTTTCTCATGAATATTATGCTCCAAAACCCATCATAAATACTCTTTTCCACATCATTGCCACAATAGATTCCAAATATGTTTCAATCAAAGCCCACAGGTTTACAATCAGTCAAATGATGCATTTCTTTTTCATGTTGCAACATGCTCAATTGAATATTTGCTCATGGAGGGTTTCTCAGACTTTGATCTTCATTGTTGCTAGTTCAGGAGTTATCAAAGTCAAAATCTGATTTTCCTGGACCAAGCAGGTCAAAAACATGCATCACTCAGCATACATACAAAATGTAACTTTATCATCGGCAGGTTTCAAACCTGCACATTCCAAGAGAAACAGATTTTGACTCTGGTGATCACTTAACAATGTCGTCTTTAGCAGGTTTTGAACCCACACAGACACATCTAGATTCTGTCATATCAACTGCTTGACTAAGACCAGTGATATGCACCTCCAATGAACCCATTCAGAAGCGACTCCTCAAGGCACATTTATCTGTATCTTTTCATTTCTTTTAATAGCATGATCACCATTGATTTTTTTTATCCTGCTCAAACCTGCCAATTGCAATATTTGTTTTCTATGAAAACATGCCCTGACATTCACTCGTGGATGGTTTCCTCAAAAGCCTATCTCAATTGCATTTAGCACAGCAGTTCTCATAACAGAATCAAAATTTGTTTCTGTTGAAATGCATGAGTTTGAAACTCATTTCATGTTATATTTTTGCTGCTGAAACATGTTTTAAATATTTGCCCATGAATCGTTTCTTAGACACAGATATTTACTGGTCTTCATCAAGTGGTCAACAGAGTGAAAATCAGTTTCCATCAGACTGTGCATGTTTGATGTTTTTATAAAAAAACACATCTTGTTATGACTCATGCCATGCATGTGGCTTCCCTTTCTTGACTGATGCCTCCTGCACATTGTATTCTTACCATCAGTCCATTCCAGGAAAGGCCATCATACATGTGACATGACTGAAAAATAGAACTGTCACCTGGGCACTGAACAGCATGATGCCCTATGAAGCGCTATGTATTGACTGGCCAGCAAGAAAGCTAGAGCACCAATAAATCCTACTGAGTGCGAGTAATGTGTGTTGAACCGAGAGGATTGCTATAAAGCACTTCCTCCAAGTATAGTGCAAAGGGAGCAGATGCAGAATGGAATAGAACTAAGGCAATCCTGGAATGCAGATATGCCGATGAGAGCAAGACTGGAACCACAGGTCTGATGAGTGTGTGATGGGGAGTGAATGAAGATGAGAGGAAACTAGATAAAGTGCAGTTCCACAAAGTAGCAGCTAGATATAGATGAGGTTTAAGACCGAGGTATAACTAGGTATGGAATGCTAAGTCAAAACCTGAGAGCGGTGTAAAGATACAACAATGGCTGAGCACAACACGCAGTAAGCACTCAGCTGAATATAATAGTTGTGGTCTTGCACAACCTAGTCTGCTATACTTGTAAGACAAGTGCATTCGACCCAAGGGGTTTGCTATTTGGAATAGATATCAAGTTAGTGAAAAGATAAATGGTCAAAAGTCCAAGCGCAAGAAAAAATGTCTGAAGATATAATTATGAGTCCGATGTCAAAGTGTCAGGTTCGATGTTTTCAAGTTTAGCGGATTAGCAGGTTTGGGTTTGGGTTCAGCAGATTATGGGAAATAGTGATAGTGAATGTTGGGAAAGCAAGCAGTATGCAGATGAATGATTATGATGGGTATTTCGGATAGAAAGAGCGGTAATATTCACAATATCAACTAAGAACTATAAAATATTGGGTTTGACCCCTAAGCATCAGGAAATGGCTCCCTACTCCTTTTTTTTTTCCCTCAATAATGCGATAGGGAGTCCAATATATATGTAGTACATAGAAATCCAAAAACCTATAGGCAAAAGTAGCAATGAAATATTTCAGATCTGAAGTACATGTAAATAAACATGAGGTGCTGCGGACAATGGGAAAACATGTCATAGCACTGGCTATGACATGAGTAATGTGCAAAATAATCAACTACACACCTAGTGGGGCTAGTAGGACAGAATGGGACATGGAGAGGATGAGTGCGCAGGATATCAGATTGGCTGATGCGGCCAAAATGTCAGGTCCACTAGTCAAAGCATTGGGTTACATCAGGGAATGTTTGGTGTGCGATGAGCATTAGACATGTATTGGGAAGTCACTGAATATGAGTTCAGCACGAGGCTGAGTGCTATAGCGGTTTGGATCTACATAGAGCCTAGGTAAAGAAACTTAGATGTGCATTCTTGGATCAGTCAAGAATATATGGGTTCAAAGTGAGAGTGAACAAAGC
This sequence comes from Suillus discolor, assembly GCF_016758755.1. NCBI lineage: Eukaryota > Fungi > Basidiomycota > Agaricomycetes > Boletales > Suillaceae > Suillus > Suillus discolor. Next base: position 94,202 of record NW_024541316.1, read on the forward strand.
TTGTCAAATTGCACAAAGTACTAGGAATATCTAAGGTGACTCTGCAAAAAAAAAAGGTAGCATCCAAGGGAAAGGAAGTATAGTATTCTATGTAGCACATGAGATTTTATCCTACTGCATGATGCAGTGGGGCACTCTGGCAGGACAGGACAGAGGATGGGAATGGCAGGGGTCCTGGTGCAGTGGCAGGAGTCCTGGCTTGTAGTCAGTAGTTCTTGCGCATGTCATAGTCTGTCCTTGATAGACAGAGCTGTGGCCTCCCACCATAGAGGTCTGGCCTTGGTTCACTGGCAGTCTGTGCCCATCCCAGTGAGTGTCTGTAATCTGTTATGTATGAGGAATGATAGCTAGATGAGAATTTAGCCCAAGAGAATTGCAACTGAGAATGATTCCTCCAAGTAAAAATATGAGGAGAAACTTTGAAACTAGTAATGGTAACTGAGAATAGACAAAACACAAAGGTCAGTGCTAATGTGATGCAATGCAAAGGTGTGCAGCCAAAGAGACAATGTAGCACGAAAGTGCATGGCTGAGCTGAAAGGTCAATGTGAAAGCCAAAAGTGCAAAGGTGTTAAGAACGTGCTCAAGGGTCATAGCTGAAGGGCTTGGCTTCAGCTCATGTGCTGCGCCCCTTACCCGAGTACGTGCCCCTAAATTCTGAGGGCTAAAGGACAATGTCTGGAGTCCAGAGTCTGATGCACAGGAATTCTGGCGGACGTTCGGGAACAAGTGATAAGACTAATCCAGACAAAGTCTGAACTAGAAAGGAAACAGCGGAGGACTACCAAAGGTAGAGGCAGAGGTGGTAAGTCAATAGGAGTCGATCCTAAGACTATCAGAGACAACGAGAAGAAACTCAAGTTAGACAGAGGAGGGAATGAGCAGAATCTAAGATGATATTCAAACTGAGGAAATACAGAGACTTTACAGGGTTTATATACTATGAAGGACATAACAGAGAATCAGTCAGCGCAGTGCAAGGCTATGTGAGGCTATGGATGGAGCATGTGGAACACCTAACACTAGTGTATTGGAACTTAGTAAAATGAAGACAGAAATGAATAAGGTACGGAAAATAAAGCACACTAACTGAGAAGGGACATACTAAAGGGAAAAGACACAGAAGATAGAAGCTAACCAGAGATGATTGTGTGATAGGTCCAGGTCCGGAACGCGGGATATGACAAAAGGTGAAACAGCATGACGATAGATGGAAAGATGTTTAGATAATATACAGCTGATGGAAATGCGAACATTAGCATGGCTGATGAAGATGTGCACACAGAAGTGTGTCAAAGGTTTATATTTTGAGTCAAGATGTTATTGCATGCAAACAGATGATAGATTCTATAAGAGAGATAGAAAGAATAAATGAAAATTATAAGTATAGGATATATATGTATGTGCACCTAAGAGATACTTGAAACCAGAGACTTTAAGTCTTACACCATACGCAAGGACTGTAGCAATGAAAATGAGGTGGATATGTAATATGTAATAAGGGCATGCATGGAACAGAATATGCAGATACATATAATAAGCCTCACTATCATTTAGTCAAACCAAAAGAGAAAATGAGCATGTGCCAGCAGAGATAGGTGGACATGAAACAGGTTTGAGCAGGATTAAAAAAATCAATGGTGATCATGCTATTAAAGGAAATGAAAAGATACAGATAAATGTGCCTTGAGGATTCACTTCTGAATGAATTTATTGGGAGTGCATCCAACTGGTCTTAGTCAAGTAGCTGATACAACAGAATCTAAATCTGTCTGTGTGGGTTCAAAACCTGCTGAAGATGAATTTGCCAAGTGATCACCAGAGTCAAAATCTGTTTCTCTTGGACTGCGCAAGTTTGAAACCTGCCAGTGATACAACTCATTTTCTATGAAAACATGCCTTGAAATTTGCTCAGAGTTGGTTGGTTTGCTTGCAAGCTGATCGTGGTTGTGTTTACCCAAGTGGCTGTGATCACAGAATAAAAATCTGTTTCCATGGGAGTGCAACGAGTTTGAAACTCGTGGGATGTCACATTTTTTCTGTAAGAACATGTCTTGAATGTTTGCTAATAGACAGTATCTCAGACATTGATCTTCATTGATCTTGGTCAAGTTGTCGCCAGATTCAAAATCTGTTTCTCTTGAACTGTGCAGGTTTGAAACCTGCCAATAACAACATTTTTGTTCTATGAAATCACACCTTGACATTTCCTTATCAAGATCAATGTCTGAGATGCTGTCTATGAGCAGATATTTAAGACATGTTCTAATAGCATAAATGCACCATTCAACAGATTTCAAACACCATGAGGAAATGTCAAGACATATTTTTATAGAAAAAACAATTATCATTGACAGGTTTCAAACCTGTCATGGTTCAAGAGAAACATGATTTTGAGTCTGGTGATCACCTGCAATTTCATCTTTAGCAGATTTTAAACCCGCACAGACAGATTTAGATTCTGTTCTATTAACTGCTTGGCTAAGACTAGTTGAATGTACTTCCAACGAACTCGTTCAAAAGTGAATTCTCATGGCACATGTATTTGCATTTTGTCAGTTCTTTCAATACACATCATTATACAGATCACAAACCTGCTTAGTTTAAGAGAAATATATTTTGACTCTGACAACCACTTGAATAAGCACAATAAAGAATCTCAGCCTTGACAAATTTGTATTTTTTATCCTTCCCCGGGTCATTAGGATCAAATTTGAAGGTTTGATGTGTAACCTGCCCTTCTTTTTCTTCAACCAAGTCAAGACCTTTAGAAAGAATTGGACTGTTCTTTCACTTATCCTTCCAAGTTTGCATCAAGACTTTGGTTGTGAATATCAACAGTGATCATGCTATTGAAAGAGCTGACAAAATGCAGATAAATGTGCCTTGAGGAGTCGCTTCTGAATGGGTTCATTGGAGGTGCATATCACTGGTCTTAGTCAAGCAGTTGATATGACAGAATCTAAATCTGTCTGTGTGGGTTCAAAACCTGCTAAAGACGACATTGTCAAGTGATCACCAGAGTCAAAATCTGTTTCTCTTGGAATGTGCAGGTTTGAAACCTGCCGATGATAAAGTTACATTTTGTATGTATGCTGAGTGATGCATGTTTTTGACCTGCTTGGTCCAGGAAAATCAGATTTTGACTTTGATAACTCCTGAACTAGCAACAATGAAGATCAAAGTCTGAGAAACCCTCCATGAGCAAATATTCAATTGAGCATGTTGCAACATGAAAAAGAAATGCATCATTTGACTGATTGTAAACCTGTGGGCTTTGATTGAAACATATTTGGAATCTATTGTGGCAATGATGTGGAAAAGAGTATTTATGATGGGTTTTGGAGAATAATATTCATGAGAAAATATCAGAGTGTAATTGCATAGAATAAAAATATAATCATCGGCAGGTTTCAAATCTGCAAAGTCCAAGAGACACAGATTTTAACTCTGGTGACAACTTGACCAAGACCAATGAAGATCAATGTCTGAGATGCTGTCTATGATAAAATGTTCAAGACATGTTCTCATAGAAAAAATGTGACATTCAATGGGTTTCAAACCTGTTGCATTCCAATAGAAACAGATTTTGATTCTGTCATGACAACCAGTCAGCCAAACACAACTTTGATCAGCTTGCAAGCAAACCGACCATCAGCATATTTCAGGGTATGATTTCATATAAAACAAATGTCACAACTGGCAGGTTTCAAACCTGCATGGTCCAAGAGAAACAGATTTTGACTCTGGTGATCACTTGACAATGACATCTTTAGCAGGTTTTGAACCCATGCAGACAGATTTAGATTCTGTTGTATCAACTGCTCAGCTAAGACCAGTTAGATGCACCTCCAATGGACCCATTCACAAGTGAATTCTCAAGGCATATTTATCTGCATTCTGTCAGTTCTTTTAATAATATGGTTGCTGCGATTGATTTTTTTTAGTTCTACTCTTATCACAAAAAACATCAGACCTCTTCTGGACCTCTACTTCAAGACCTATTTATCCAGCAATTGCTCCAAAAATGTGCTGATGGCAGATCACCATGGTGGGACGATGATGTAATATTAGAACTGACAAAATGCAGATAAATGTACCTTGAGGATTCACTTCTGAATGACTTCATTGGGAGTGCATCCAACTGGTCTTAGCTGAGCAGTTGATACGACAGAATCTAAATCTGTCTGTGTGGGTTCAAAATCTGCTAAAGATAAAATTGCAAGTGATCATCAGAGTCAAAATCTGTTTCCCTTGGACTGCGCAGGTTTGAAACCTGCCAAAAATAACATTTTTATTTTATGAAAATGCACCTTGACAGTTTGAAACCCATTGAATGCTGCATTTTTTTCTATTAGAACATGTCTTGAATATTTAATGGTAGACGGTCTCTCAGACACTGATCTTCATCAGTCTTAGTTGAGTTGTCACCAGAGTCAAAATCTGTTTCTCTTGGACTGTGCAGGTTTTTAATCTGCCAATAATAACATTTTCTTTATAGAGGGCATCCAACTGGTCTTATAGCCAAGCAGTTAATACAACAGAATTCAAATCTGTTTGTGTGGGTTCAAAACCTGCTAAAGATAAAATTGCAAGTGACCATCAGAGTCAAAATCTGTTTCTCTTGGACTGCGCAGGTTTAAAACCTGCCAATGATATCATTTTTATTTTATGCAATCAGACCTTGACATTTCCTCATGAATGATATATGTGTTTTTTCCTGGGAGAACACACCTTGACATTGACTCATGTGTACTTTCATATTGTAGCTCGCGCTCCCAAATATCTGCTTTATATAGTGTTTGTGGATGCACTTTTCTCTGTTCAAGAATATCTCTGGGCTCCATGTGACATGGCTCCGCATCCTGAGCACAAATGCCTCAAATCATGCTTTGGGGTTTCTATGAGCTTTTAAGCAAACCGCCCATGAGCATGTGTCAAGGTGCATTTTCATAGAAAATGAAACTTATCATTGGCAGGTTTGAAACCCACAAAGTCCAGGACAAACAGATTTTGACTCTGATAATCACTTGGCAACTTGATCTTTAGTAGGTTTTGAACCCACGCAGACAGATTTATATTCTGTTGCATCAACTGCTTGGCTAAGACCAGTGAGATTCGCTTCCAATGAACTCATTCAGAAGTGAATCCTCAAGACACATTTTATCTGCATTTTGTCAGTTCTTTCAATGGCATAATCACTGTTGATTCTTTTATTCTGCTTTTTTCCTCTAAAAAATTACCAGAGGCAAATGCAAGTATCTTTGATGCAAAGTTCAATATATGACCAAAGTCTCGATGCAAACTCGGAATGATAAGCACAAGAGCAATTTAATTCTCTCCAAAGGTCTTGACTTGGTTGAAGAAGAAGAGCAGATTACGCATCAAACTTTCAAGTTCAATCCTAATGACCTGGAGAATGAGAAAGAATGTGCATCTGTCAAGGCTGAGATTCAAAAGAGCCATCTGGCCATTATTCACTTATGTATAAGGTTGAAGTGCACTGTATTTGAGACCTTTCATCATCATGTTGCTCTCCTCTCGCTTTTTGAAAGTGATGTATTGCAGTCTGTATTCAATTCATCTGTTCAGCTGAGGGAAAACATTGCGATTGCGAGTGACAGGGAACAGTAGACTTGACTTGCAGATTCAATTCTGAATGTTTTCTTTAAAGATGGATCTAACTGGTGTTAGTCAAACAGTTGCTACAACAGAATCCAAATCTGTTTCAAATCTGTGTGTGTGCGGGTTCAAAACCTGCTAAAGATGAAATTACCAGTGATTATCAGAGTCAAAATCTGTTTCTCTTGGAATGTGCAGGTTTGAAACCTGCCAATGATAAAATTCATTTTTTTGTGATACCGCACCCTGACACATGCTCATGGTCGATTTGATTACAAGCTCATCAGAGTTGTGTTTTAGGCAAGTTGTTGTCCTGACAGAATCAAAATCTGTTTCTATTTGAGTGCAACAGGTTTGAAACCTGTCGAGTGGCTCATTTTTTTCCATAAGAACATGCCTTGAATATCTGCTCATAGACAGTATCTCAGACATAGATCTTCATTAGCCTTAGTCAAGTTATCATCAGAGTCAAAATCTGTTTCTCTTGAACTTTGCAGGTTTCAAACCTGCCAATGGTAATATTTTTATTCTATGCAATTACACCCTGACATTTCCTCATGTAAGTAAAGCTCAGCATCCATGGAATTCATGCCCTTGAGTTTGAAACCCATTGAATGTCACATTTTTTCTATCAGAACATGCCTTGAATATTTGCTCACAAAAGTATGTAAGTCGCTTCTGAATGAGTTCATTGGGAGCGCATATAACTGGTCTTAGCCAAGCAGTTGATACAACAGAATCTAAATCTGTCTGTGTGGGTTCAAAACCTGCTAAAAAAAATGAAATTTCCAAGCAATTATCAGAGTCAAAATCTGTTTCTCTTGGACTGTGCAGGTTTGAAACCTGCCAATGATAAAATTCATTTTTTATGAAAATGCACCTTGACACATGCTCATGGTCAGTTTGCTTGCAAGATGATCAGAGTTGTGTCTAGCACAGTGGTTGTCATAACAGAATAAAAATCTGTTTCTATTGCAGTGCAACAGGTTTGAAACTTGTTGAATGTCGCATTTTTTCTCTAAGAATGTGTGTCTCAAATATTTGCTCATAGACAGCATCTCAGACATTGATCTTCATTGGTCTTGGTCAAGTTGTCATCAGATTCAAAATCTGTTTCTCTTGGACTTTGTGGATTTGAAACCTGCTGATGATAACATTTTTATTCTATGAAATCATACCTTGACATTTTCTCATCAATAGTTTTCTCAAAAACTCATCTGAAATGGTCTTAGCCATGAATTTCACCACAATAAATTCAAAATCTGTTCTAATCAAGGCATACAGGTTTGAAACCTGTCAAATGATATATATTTTTTGTGTCTGTTTGATCTTGTTTAATGCAAAAGGCTTGGGTGGTGAGCATGCAGTGGGGGAGATCATTAGATCTAAATCAGTAACATCAGATCACTGATAAAACAATGATCGAGCTTTGATTACCTTAAAGTAATTGTTGGTTCAGCCACACACATTTAGATTCAGATTTAGAGGCTTCTCATGTTATCACAAAAATATCAGCACTCAGCATCCAGTAAATTGATGCTCTTATGATATGGTCTCCGTCCATTTTGGCTAGAATCTCAGCCTTTCTCCAGGTCATTAGGATCAAACTTGAAAGTTTGATGTACAAGTCAAGACCTTTGGAAAGAATTAAATTGTTATTGTTATTGTACTCATCCTTCCAAGTTTGCATCAAGAATACTCGCATTTGCCTCTGGTAAGTTTTTAGCAAAAAAAAAGTTTCTGATTTGTGCATAAATCCAACAGCGATATTAATCAAGTTTAAAATTACCATTAATGGCGATCATGCTATTTAAAAGAACTGACAAGATACAGATAAATGTGCCTTGAGAATTCACTTCTGAATGAATTTATTGAAAGTGCATCCAACTGGTCTTAGCCAAGTAGTTGATACAACAGAATCTAAATCTGTCTGTGTGGGTTCAAAACCTGCTAAAGATGAATTTGCCAAGTGATCATTAGAGTCAAAATCTGTTTCTCTTGGACTGTGCAGGTTTGAAATCTGCCTGCGAATAAAATTCATTTTCTATGAAAACACACCTTGAAATCTGCTCATGGTCGGTTTGCTTGCAAACTGTTCACAGTTGTATTTAGCTAAGTGGCTGTCATAACAGAATAAAAATCTGTTTCCATCAGAGCGCAACAAGTTTGAAACTTGTTGAATGTCGCATTTTTTCTCTAAGAATGTGTGTCTCAAATATTTGCTCATAGACAGCATCTCAGACATTGATCTTCATTGGTCTTGGTCAAGTTGTCATCAGATTCAAAATCTGTTTCTCTTCAACTGTGCAGGTTTGAAACCTGCCAATAACAATATTTTCATTCTATGAAATCCAAAATGGTGGAATGTAATGAATCACGAGTTAATGCAAAATACACATCTTTATACAGATTACAAATATATTTTGACTCTGACAACCACTTGAACGAGCGCAATAAAGAATCTCAGCCTTAATAGACAGATTTGTATTTTTCCTCATTCTCCAGGTTATCAGGATCAAAATTGAAAGTTTGATGTGCAATCTGCTCTTCTTCTTCTTCTTCAACCAAATCAAGACCTTTAGAAAGAATTATATTGTTCTTGTACTTATCCTTCTGAGTTTGCATCAAGACTTTGGTCATATATTGAACTCTGTGAACCTTCCATTGTCAGTTTTCACTCATGGGCCCACTGAATCAAAATCTGTTTCTATTATAATGCAACAGGTTCATCTGACCTGCAGGTGGTAAAGGGCAAGTACACAAAGCTGCCAATACCCTCGCTCACAGTTTCCAAGAGGTCGCTAATTCCCTAATTGAACAAGATCACATAAGGAAGACCAAAAGGAACCACATGTGGGTAGCAGGTTTTCATAGCAATATCCAAGCACTCCTATGCACATGCCTGATGATCAAATTTTCTGACCATCACCTGCATGACCCTTACCCCTTTGCAGATGTAGATGCAGCCGCCAAGTTCCTTAGAGGTGTGTTCTCAGAGTGGTCAAGAACACGCGGGTTCAGAGTGAGGATGAACAAGGCTTGTCAATTGATCAAAAGTACTAAGAATGTCTAAGGTGACTCTGCAAAACAAAGGTAGCGTCCGAGGGAAGGGAAGTATTGTACTGTATGTAGCACGCGAGGCTTTATCCTACTGCACGAGTATCCAGAACCCGTAGGTGAGAACCATAGCGATGAAATGAGGCAGATAAGTAATATGTAATGAGAATGCGCGCGGAACAGAATACGCAGTTACATGTGATAAGCCTTGATATCATTCAGTCAAACCGAGAGAAAATGAACACGCACCAACAGAGATAGGTGGACATGGAAAGGACATGGATGGAGGACGGGCCCAAGTGTGGGTGCATGCCAGTTGACTATTGGCCAAAGGAAACTTCTAGAGGAAGACTGACTAGTAGTACATATCATTCAGTAGCTTGTTTTCTGGACCTTCCAGTAGCAACTCCCATTAGCCTACAGTTGGTAGCTACTGGCAATCAGTATCTGTTTGCCGCCTGCATCATATCTGTTATCGCTTCACTCTACGCCTATTTCTATTGTTCTTGATCTCTATTATCATCCAAACCCCTCCTGCATTGGCCGCTTTGCAGCCATGTCTTTCCCGCACCTTCCACTTTCAGCAACCACTACATTCCTGCGCTTATGCGACAACATGTTCACCTCAAGTGCTATGGACGTCGACAATACTGTCTATACTCAGGAGCCACATCCAATACGATCAGACCATGAAGTAGTACCAGTCGCTGATCTCTGGAATGCCATCTCAAGCAGCCCTTTCTATCAAGCCAATGAGACATACAATTTGTATGAGAGAAAATGTTGTTTGAACGCCCTTTGCCTCCTGCAGCTAAAGTCGACAGGGAGATCTACTTTGTGAATGAGCTCTTGCAGGATGCATCAGGGGACTACTTTATACCTGAGCACTTCTTTCTTGTGTCGTACACATCGACAGGTGATAACACAGACAAGCAGTTATACGCACTTGGCTGTACTGTACAACAAACAGAGGTGAACCTATTCTTTAAATACATTCAACTTTGCTGATAGACTTAGGATGGCTTTATTGTCAGTGATGAGCAAGAAATAATTCTGACATGTAATTTTTGAAGGTCATTTCAAGAAATATCTGCAAATGACAATGAACTTGCTGGCGGGCTGATGGAGTCATTGAGGAAATATGCAAAGCTAGTGCCAAATCAATTGCATGCAAGATCTCAAGGATGTATGGTGTACTCGGTTCCTCTTATCATCTTCATGGATGATGTATCCAGAAATATATCCAAGCAAACCGACCATAAGCATATGTCAAGGTGTGCTTTCATAGAATAAAAATAAAAATGTTATTATTAGCAGGTTTCAAACCTGCCAGCGCTAACCACAAGAACAATTACGCACATGACATGATGTAAGACCAGCAGAGGTGGCCACCATGTGCAGCTGGGTTGGTGTGTAAATGATACCTGGTATTGTACATTATAAGTTCCTACACAAATGATCAGCTATAGTTATAAATGTGAAAAATTGTACCTATTGTGCAAGACATCAGATGCAGACACGTTGAGATAGGCATAGGCATGCACAAGCACACAGAAATGAGCAAAGATGCTTGTCAGCAATGTACATACATGGATAAACGAAAACTTAGACACACCTAGATTGTGCTAGTCTAGGATGGTCAACACCCATGTTCGGAAGTTCGTTGGCTCCCTTTTCAGGTAGCGTGAGCTGCGCAGAGTTCTGCATCAGATAGTTCGTTAGATTACCTGCCAAGGGAGAATCCACTTGGGAGGGTTTGGGTTGTCTAGCACTTTGAGTGACAAGATCTTCTCAAAAGACTGTGAGATCAAATAAAGTCAATATATGCGCTATATTTTGGCATGTAATCTGAGAACTCACGATTGTGGATGCTTAGACTACTTGATTTCGCTCTTCCAACTTCGTTATGTGATGGCTTACCCCTCCAAAGTTCCATGTTCTGACTTTCAAGGGCACTAGTGATGACTCCGATGATGTATATATGTAGTGTGCTCACACTTTCCAAGTGAAGTCCCATACGACAAGAAATAATCATAATAGGGGATCAGACGAGTTTGAGTGCGACAGGCCAACATGGTGGTGGTAGGGCTAAGGGTTAAGACGCGACCGCCGATGAGATAATGTTATCAATATTTGGTGTTATTGACGTGATGTTTGGTTCACATATCAATAACACACATGATCATCGCATTACTCTCGCACTGCCCAGTGACATGTGACACAAGTCAACCCTGCAGGAAAAACTGAACATGGCCTTTGAAAATGGTTGCAATCGCGCAAAATATGATGAATTTGGGAGCAACATATTTCACAATAGGAGACTCGCTGTGGAGACTAATATAATCTTGTGCATCCATTGTAATCTTGTCGAATGTTGTAGCCACATTTCTCTCAGTTGCGTGTGTAAAACAAAATCTGTTGTATTCCTGTCAATTGTGCTATAACCTAATGATACAAATCCCTTGACTCACGATCAGAAAATGTGATATGCGACCAGAAAACATGATAACAATGCGAAACACGACAGGATCAACACGACGGCAGCAAATACAACACAGCAACAAGGCTGGCAAGCGAGACCACACTGCGAGGCAATGAGGCAGGCAAGAGCAGGCAAGTGAGAGCAGACGACCATGAGGCAACGAGGCAGGCAAGAGCAGGCAAGCAATAGGGACGACTAATACATTGAACCATCGGCGATGTCGCTAGAGGGGATGTACCTTCGACTGTGGCAAAAGGGCCCATAGACTCATCTACTTAGTAAACATGAGTATATGCATTGAAAAATACCTTTTATACTACCTGAATCCACAAAACACTCAGACTCGTGGAATCAGTGGAGGAAGGCAGCGGCAGCGAGAAAAGTTGTTGGGAAGATGGTGGTAAGAAGAAAGGAGGGAAATGGAGTTGCCTGGAATTCCCAAAACATTCTAACTTTTGGTGTCAGTAGTAAAACTTGAACACAAAACTTCATGATATTTACAGAATGTTGCGCAAGAAGCAGAGCCCAGCTGCAGAGTAAGCTGTGTGACACCGAACGACGCATAAATGTAACACTGTGTGCATTGACAAAAACACGATCGACGACAATGTAATGATTTTGTCGTGTGACACATTGGTCAATTGATAGGGTAATAACATATCAGGGGAAATCTGAACTTACCAGCGGCACGTCAGACTGATGGCAGCCTTACGCGTTTAGGAGGGTGTTGAGGTATGTGTGAGGGAGTGTTGTTGAACCTGCCATCAATCGTCATCGCGTCATCAGTCCGTAAAAGATTGTGGCGTGGGAAATTGTCCGCATAAGGTAATTTCAGACCTGGGGAATTTTGGTGATGACGACTCATGGGTGTCACCACCATTGTCCCCCTCTCGAATGCATATCTTCATCAGAAGTCGATCTCCTATTGAAATTTTCGGACTTCGTATTGCACGACCTGAGCATTGACATGGTCTTTGAGGGACATTAATGCAATCCCTCGAATCCACCATTGTATCATCTTGAACTTGTCTTGCGGAAATATCATCTTATGGACAGGAGCCGTGAGTCTATGTGATTCATTCGTGAAAGCTGTCTCATACATATGTATTAATTCTCTGATCCTTGCTCAGACACGACAATGACGCTTATCCCACGCAGGAATAGAACAACGCGACACGAATGTTCGCCACTTCATGAATGAGCCCAAAGATTATAGAGATCCTTCAACGTTTTGGAAGGCAAATACCAGGTCTAAATGATGCGGACAACAAACCTGTCACATCATTTTTGTTGTAATTCCTACCCTCATTTTTATTTGTTCATGATGTATGATCTATCTCGGGGACACGTCCTTGACTTCGACCCATGTGAACCCCAAATGGACTCCCTCCTATTCATGTATGAAGAGCTACTTGGCAGTCTTCATGTGGAGGTTTAGCTCACCAGAGCTCCGTACCATCGACTCCTTTACATATGGTCGCAACATGCAATTTATGCAACAACTCACCAACAGCATGTTACCAATCGACTTACGAGCAACAGTGTTTAGACAATTTCTCAATCACCAGCGGTCAGAGTACGTCTGGTTGGGAGTCGAGGAAGTTGGGGCATCTATTCGTTCAAGTCATCTTTCAAGGTCCGTCCCATGAATTATCCTCGTGTTCGTTTCGTAGCTTATGGCTGTGTATATAGACTAAGCGCTCCCGTCTGTGACCAGTACTATTTCCATTTTCCTATACATAAGGACTAGGTCATGGTAAACATTCAATGGGGTGCCCCAATCCCCACTCCTCATATTTCTTACGGCCCATATTCCAACTCGATGGCTCTCATCTGCGATCGGTGCTATGTTCATCTTCAGGACTATATCGATGGTTGTGGCACGCATTCAACAAGGTGCTGCACACCATCCCTACTCTGCACATCTATTTTTGAACTGGTAGCCTCAATTCTTCCAGCACGCTTGTAGGATATGAAGCAGTGCCTCTATCCAGGTTCCAAATGCACATCTCACCTTTTATGTGTCGATGACACGTGGTCCATTCTGGAGATATGTTCTTGACTTCAACCTACATGCCCCCTGAATGGAACCCCTCCTGTTCACGTACGAGGTGTGAGCAGCACCCACCCTGCTTCAACGAGAAGTTCCCTACAAGCTCATTTCAATAATTGCTAGCTCTTTTACTAACGTGCTTACTCTAAATAGTCCAATTAACCTCAAACGCTGCACGAGTATTTATTGCAAGCATGGGTTAGAACGGCCACTCACTTATGTCAAGTATAGTTTACCTGCACCGTAACACGCCTGTCGCATTGTGCTGACCTGTGCTGCCGTTAGGGCAGTGGAAATCAGAATAGTGTTTTATCACGAGAGACTTCTGGGGAGACTGTGTGATCAATTTAAGCGGCACTATTAGGCCTTTCATTAAGCGCCCTGAGAGTTGATAACTGAATGTGCGTCCCAGGTTGGCACTCTTGGCTCCGTAGAGCTGCTTCAAGCAACGGCACTGCGAGGGTAATTAAAGGCATCGGCCTGTTTGGCTGAGAGCCTGATGCCAGACCAGACCGTTCTCGAGGACAGATGGACAGTATGGACTCAGTCACAGTGGGACAGAGTGGAGACTTCTGTATGACTGAATCGCGGCTGTCTTGACAATGTGCCTAGACTTCATGGCATAGCGTTAAAGCCAAGTCGAGATCAAGGAGGTTGCGAAAATCAAATACAGTCTCTTGGCGTGAACAGTGAGATAATAATAATTACAAAAGAACCAGATGCAAAGGTGAGATAACTGTGCATATGTTGCAGTTGTAAGAGTCACCTGCATGCAGGGAGAAGAACGAAACAAGTCTGTAATGGTACCATGGCTACGGGCTTGCTGCACCTGGTGCGATAGTATGAGTACTGTCAAGAGCAGTAGGTGTTGTGGATGTCGAGGGGGCGGCTGGCTGAGTTTGCGATAATGATGCTTGGGCATGGACTTAGCCTTGTGATTGGCATTGCTGCTGATGTGTTAGTTGTGCATTTCCATTATTAACGCGCTGAGATGATGTGCAGCAAAAAAAAGCACAAGATGAGCCAATAATCAGACGGGTAGTGGGTATCTGCGACATGGTGTAGTAAGATTAGTACCTGAAGCAGGCTGTGTCGTGGATGATTCCTGGGCGTGCGATTGGGTTTGCTGCTGTTTTTTTCTGGTGGCGGGGGAGCAGTGAATATAACCTGAACAGAAATGATTAGACAATGGCAATGGGAAATGCACACAAAGATGTATACCTCTCTGTCCTTTACTGCAGCCACTTCAACAACATGAGGATACCTTGGGCGTTGCGGTAGTTCGAATTCTTCATCGGTGTGGGGTTGAGAGCAGAAGAATGAGGACAGGCGATCAATAAGTGTACCTGGACGTGAACCTGAAGGCGTTGTGGGGCGAGCTACATTTTCTTCGCCAGTATTGAGTCAAGAGCGGGATAAAAGTGATGACAAGTGAACGAGGCGCGCATGTAGATCTAACCGTGAATGCGTGGAGGGTTGTTGAAGTTCGTCTGGTGTAGGTGAAGAATGGTGTATAAGTGAGGACAGGCGAGCGAAAAGCAGGCGGGGATGTAACCTTGAAGGTGTCAAAGGTTGCGAATTTTCTGTTGCTTCAGCATTGTCGGGTCGAAGATGGTGGAAGAAAGAGGAAAGACAAGCCATGAGCACACTTGCAGAGGAATGAGGATGTGTTACGCTGACCGTCGGTTGGCGTGTGCGAACTAGGATAGGTCTTCTCAGCGACGACTCGAGTGAGTCTACTGAAGCTGAGGGTGGTTCTCAGCTTGACGGAACGTCAAGGGTTCCTCCAGTGATCTCGGTAAGACGGCGCTCGTCGAGATACAGGGCTAGCGGATACGTGCTAAGTCGTAAGGGGGCGACTTAGAAGTGCGGTCTTATACAAGGAAGCTGGTAAGGCTTAGTTGAACAAGTTCTGGGATGAACCTAGTAGATTAAAGTAAAGTCTAAGTACAATAATCTGTCTACTTATATGTGCTACATATAGGTATTCTAGCTCAGTCTGTAATCTATAGTATATCTAGGATCTATGATAACAAGACATGAGGTTCAGATATGATACATGAGGCTTAACCTCTGATCAGACATGCAGCGCCAAGTGCGACTGCGCATAGGTACATGAGGCACCAAGGGCGCTCTGGATCTTCATGAAGCGACATGCTGTATACATGCGCTTGATCTAGGGTGACCATGAGGCGCACAGCCTCCATGGATCAGGTACAAGGCCGTCTAGGCCAGGGGCGGGGTCATAGTGCCAGGCGGGGTCATAGCGGTCCAGACCGCTGTCTTTCTAGGCGCGGACGGCGCACCGCCGCGCGGGGGATCTAGCAGAGCGGGGGCAGGCATAGGCAGAGCTGGGGCTCCTGTAGGTGTTACGGATGCCTGTAACAGGATGGGCACCACGTGTTGGGGATGACTGAGAGCACAGAGATCAGCACAGGAACTATCTAATAGATGATTACACACATCATTGGCTTCCTCAAAAAACCTCGGTGAGAGTTCATCAACGTCGCCAAACTCGTGATGATATCGTGTAGCATCAACCTGGGATGTCAATGTTATGATAACTGAGAAGAATCTGAATACCTGATGTACTTGGAAGAAAGACTTGTCACTGAGTGAAGAACGGGAGGTGCCAGTGCGCTCTATTCCTGAATTGCCTTTAGACTCGAATGCTTCCTGTTCAATTATTTCTTTTGGTGCCTACAGCAGGCAATATTGTCGGTGAGAGAGAGTCAGTGATATGTTGATACTCACAATGTCGGTATCAACAGGCAGTAGTTCTTCAAGACTGGCTTCTTTGAGGATGGCGTGAATGTCCCATGTATACACGTTTGCGTTTTGGCAACCGGTGGCTAGCAGCTTTCCATCAGCGGAAAGGGTTGCGCATTTTATGACAACTTTGTGCTGGAGGAGTGGTCCGACTGGAAGGTTTGTGTCGAGATTCCATAGGTGCACTGTTTTATCATCTGATGCACATAGAAGGCGGTTGTTCCGAGACAAGGTGATAGCGGCTTTGGCTAAGACTGTGTCACCTTTCAGTTTGGCAATCTGCTTCCAAGTCATTGTGTCATATATCCTAATTGGGTCATAGTAGTATGATCCAGAGATAAGTTTATTTCCGTCCGACGTCCAGGCCAAGCTGAGAACCATGAAGTCATGTTTGAGCATGTTAAGCAGCTTGCCCGTCTTGGCATTCCAGATTTTGACTGCATTTTCTTTGCTTCCGCCTGTTGCAATTTTTGCTGCATCGGGCGAGTATATCACTGCCCACACCCAATCGTGCCCGGTTTTGATTGTCAGCACAGTTTTGCTGCTCTCGACATCCCGGACTCTTGCCGTCCCATCCCAGGATCCGCTCAGCACTCGTTTACCATCTCCACTCCAGCACAATGCACACACAACATCGATGTGTCCTGACCATTTGGCGATAACCTTCCGGGTCTTGACGTCCCATAACTTCACTTTCCCGCTACCGCATCCACTTGCAATTGTCTTGCTATTTGGAGACAATGCCATGGACCACACTCCTGACTCATCTTCCTCATCTCGCCAGTCCTCTCCTATCTGTGTGCCGCTTTCTAGGTCCCATAGTCGCAATGAGCCATCCATTGAACATGTGATGATCTGCCGTCGGGCATGCAGATGAACAACACTGTTTACCCAGCTGGTATGACCTCGCATTGTCTGAAGTGGCGTGATATCTGGCATCTTGATGGTTGAGAAAGACATGGTCGGCACTCGTTATTTCAACCACGGCAGATTGGGGAATATGTATGCAAGAGAGGCGGGATCTTGGAATCAGATTGTGTTATCTGGCAACAGAAATAATTGCAGGTGAGTCCTGTCTTTGTCACCTTACTTCGTTTCAGAGCACACAAGTGATTGCTAATAAGACAGCTCACTTATGGCTCCACTCAGACATCAGAAATCAGAACTCAGAACTCTAACTTTAGGACTATCTATGGAGGACGTGCTGCGTTGTTATTGAAGAAATCAGAAAGTGCAAGAAATCTTCGTGGGTATTCAAAGTTGCTGGTACTAGTAAGCATATCATCAGTTGTATACTGTAGCCAACAATATCGCTTACGAGAAACGCCGAAACTTTAGGCTCACTCACCAGCGATCAGAGGGCGTCTGGTTGGGAGTTGAGGAAGTTGGCCACTCATTTGTTCAAGTCGTCTTTTAAGGTCCATCCCATGCGCAAAACTCGTGTCCGTTTCACAGCTCATTGCTGTGTAGATCAAGCGCTCAGGTCTGCCACCAGTGCTGTACAGATGTGTAGAGTTAAGATTCGAGCGGGAGACGTGCGGACGCTATAACAGAAGGTAAATCTCAGTTTCTCCAGAAGAACTCTTATTAACGATTCTATGTACCTATAACAGAAGGTAACTACAAGGCGTTAGACATGGTAGGTGCCGGGTACAAATGTTTACTCACATCTCAGTTTCTCCAGAAGAACTGAGATGCTCGTACGCTACAGACGCTGCTTATAAGGTGAGTACCTTGGTTACATGAATATTGACAAAAAGATGGAAACTATTTTGTAGGACGTGAGCCGATGTCACTTGTCGTACGTCTGCGCCCAATAGGGCATGCGCTCGTAACTCTCATTCTCCCCTCGTCACTATCTCGGATCTTTCGGCGCTCGACGACTCGGATCGTTCGGCAATTATTTCTAATTTATCACCCACTACCTGGTAAAGTATCCTAGTTTTTGTACTTGGCTCGACTCATTGTTTACAATGATCGTGCATGGACGATACATTTGTATGTTCATCTCAGATCCTCCTGGTTGATGCACATTGTCAAGACGGCCACATTTCACTCGTACAGGAGTCTTTTCTTTGTCCTGCTATGACTGATTCAATACTCTTAATCTGTCTTTAATCAAAAGGAGGGCCATCTGCATGCAGGGAGAAGAATGAAAGAATCTGTAATGGAACTAAACTGTGGCTATGCGCTTGCTGCACCTGGCGCAATAGTGTGAGTACTATCAAGAGTAGTAGGTGTCGCGGACGTTGAGGGGGCGGCAGGATGACTCTGCGATGACAACGCCTGGGTATGGACTTGGCATTGTGGTTGACCTTCCTGCTGTATTGGTTGTGCATTTACATTGGCGTGCCGAGGTGACACGCAGCAGAGAAAAAGCACAAGATGACCCAATAATCGGACAGGTAGTGGGTATTTGGGACGTGATGTAGTAGG
Source organism: Suillus discolor (assembly GCF_016758755.1). Lineage (NCBI taxonomy): Eukaryota > Fungi > Basidiomycota > Agaricomycetes > Boletales > Suillaceae > Suillus > Suillus discolor. The sequence continues at coordinate 112,621 of NW_024541316.1, forward strand.
ACCAGTACCTGAAGCAGGCTGTGTCGTGGATAATTCCTGAGCGTGCGATTGAGTTTGTTGCTGTGCTTTTTCTGGCGGCGGGGGAGCAGTGAATATAACCTGAACAGAGATGATTAGACAATGGCGATGGGAAATGCACGCAAAGATGTGTACCTCTCTGTCCTTTACTGCAGCCACTTCGACAATACGAGGCCCGCGAGATAATAAGGCTCGCCTTGAGCGTTGCTGGGGTTCAGTATTGAATTGAGACCGGCGGAAAAACAATGAAAGGCGACCGAAGAGTATACTGACACTCCCAAAAGAGGATGCGAGAGGACGGGGATGGTGGGAAGAGGAAGGGTGATAGTTACTATACGTTCTGAAAGACTGAGATCAAGAGGTCAGCGCTGGAACCGATTAAAAACGCTGATGACGCACATTAGCACCACCTGTGGCATCGTTGAAAAAACCTAGCAAAAATTGACCATCCGTAGCAGCCACCTAAATAGAATATCCAGATTACAACTGGGAAGGTCAAGAAATGGATCACGCACATCCATTACCTGCGAGGGGGATATTAGCATAATTTTGACTGAAGAACCATGAGCCTTACATCAGATGGAGGAGGAAGGAGGTCTTCAAGGCCAGCTTCTTCGAGGATTGCTTGAATGTCCCACACGTATGCGTTTTTGTTTTTGCAACCAGTGACTAACACTTTTCCATCATTGGAAAGGGCTGCGCAGATTATTTCATCTTCGTGCTGGAGGGGTAGACCGACTTGTAAATTCGTGTCAAGATTCCATAGACACACTGTTTTAGATGCATGATCTGATGCACATAGAAAGCGGTCGTTCTGAGACAAGGTGATGGCTTTGACCAAAAGTCTGTCACCTCCCAGATGGGCGATCTCCTGCCAAGTGGTTGTGTCATATATCCTAATTGGGTCGTATGATCCGGAGATAAGTCTCTTTCCGTCCGACGTCCATGCCAAGCTCCGAACAATGAAGTCATGTTTGATCGTGTTAAGCAGCTCGCCCGTCTTTGCATCCCAAATTTCGACTGCATTCTCGTCCGTTCCACCGGTTGCAATTTTTGCTGCATCGGGTGAGTAGATTACCGCCTTCACCCAATTGTGGCTGGTTTTAATTGTCAGGACAGTTTTGCCGCTCTCGACATCCCAGACTCTTGCAGTCCCATCCCAGGATCCGCTCAGCACTCGTTTACCACTCCAGCATAATGCACCCACGACATGAGTGTGTCCTGACCATTTGACGATAACCTTCCTCGTCTTGACGTCCCATAACTTCACTTTCCCGTCATTGCATCCACTTGCAATTGTCTTGCCATTGGGAGACAATGCCATGGAACGCACTCCTGCCCCATCCTCCTCATTTCGCCAGTCCTCTCCGATCTGTGTGCCGCTCTCTAGGTCCCATAGTCGCAGTGAGCCGTCCACCGAACATGTGATAATCTGTCGTCCGGCATGCAGATGTACAACACCGTTTACCCAGTCGGTATGACCTTGCAACGTCTGACGTGGCTCGATCTCTTGCGTCTCACAACTGGAGGAAGACATGATCAGCGCTCCGAGTCAGTATCTCGAGTACAGTAGATTGGGGACTATACGTATGGAGAGAGGCGGGATCTTGGAATCGGATCGCGTTATCTGGCAACAGCAGTAATTGCTTGTGAGTCCTTTTTTTTCTTGTCAGAGCACGCGAGTAATTGCTAATAAGATGGCCCACTTACAGGCCCACTTCTTGCTCAAAACTCTCACTTCGGGACTATCTATGGAGGGGGTGCTGCGTCGTTACTCGAGATATCAGAATGTGCAAGAGATTTTGTGGACATCCAAAGTTGCTGGCAAGCATCTGGTCAGTTGTATCCTGCAGAAAAGCTGACAATATCACTTACGTGCAACACTGTTTAGACGATCCTTCGCTCACCAGCGATCTGAGGGCGTCTGGTCGGGAGTTAAGGAGGTTGGGTACCCATTCGTTCACGTCTTCTCCTAAGGTTCATTCCATGCGCGATCCTCGGGTTCGTTTCACAGCTGATTGCTGTGTAGATCAAATGCTTGGCAGGCCTCAGGCCTCAGGTACCAGTGCCTGTGTGAATGTTCCTATACGTAGTACGGACTAGGTTAGGGTGGCCACTCAACATGTTCCAACTCGATGCCATCAACATGCAGGCAGAGTAGTATGCCAGTAGTATCACTATCAAGGACGGAGCTGTCGTCTACCAAGGAATTCATGGTGAGTGTCACTACTTCGCACACGCATTTCCTCTCCACCTCAGGACGAAGTCACTTTGCTTCATACGAAAGTCGACAGTCCGCTGTATCACAGACCTGTTATCTAGCCACATCCTTTTCACCTTCTCACTCCGTAAATTCTAACTCTCGCTCTAACCCAAAGGGCAAACCATCATTACACCATTTCAGCTTGGGTTTCATGTAGACCTGGTGTGGCTTAAGCTTCAGTATGAAGCTAATATCCGAATTTATTCGATAAGGTCTACAAGATGATTTTGATTTTGGTGGTGTGTGCATTCTCTCATGGTTGCATGTAGAGGAGCGCGATCATGACGTTGCTACAGTGCATTTGCAATCAATCCTTTTCTCAGAAAACAATATATCACCTTGGTCATGAATATTGAATGGCAAACTTGATGCACGAAGAAGAGTGAAAGTTTACATGAATGAAATTTCGTGGCAACGTTGAACGCTGCGTACTCGTCTTAGTGGAGACTGCATATCCAGGACAACTCTTTCACTAGTAAATCGACCTGGCAGGGTCCGACTTGCTCCACACAAGGCAGTGACAACCCATTGCATACGAGCATGTCATCTTCCCTGTACTGACGCCAAATTATCTACTCTCCTTCCGAATTTCATCATGGTATCCAATTTTTTCTGTTACAACGGAAAAGAAAACAGTGACACGAGCGATCAAGCTGTCCTTCGCTCACAATTTAGCATTCTCAAGTCCGATGCACTACACAACTCTCGTGAAAAACATGAGCAGAGATGAGAGTAAGTGGAAGCATGAAAGAAAAACGCTGCACCCCGTCATGTGGGGGAGGTGTATAGTAAAGAAGAAGTACAAGAGGAACCTACAATGGGTCTGGACTAGGGTAGTGACTGCGCGGTTGCTCCACTTACTGTGGTAATATGGATACCTGAACCAGAAAGGTGTGGTGGACGATGAGGTGGCGCTAGCTGGGATTGCGACAACGAAGCCTGGTTGTAAGTCTGCTTTGCCATTGCTGTTGCGTTCGATTTATTGATCGTAGTGCAACAAACATTACCTGAACAGAAATCATCAACCGCAGCGATAGGAAATACACGCGAAGGAGTACGTACCTTTCTGTATTGTGCTGTAGCAAGCTCGACAACGCAGGGACCGCGAGTAACTATGGTCCGTCTTCTTCGAGAGTTCGGTTGCCTGGACCATCGGTATTGTGGATGTCTATATATGAGCAGACTCGAGCTTTAGACCAAGTCTATGCTCCTCGTGCAGAGTATATTTAAACCAGTTCCGGTATATCATCATATATAACAAAAAATCACTACGAAATCAACCTAGCATGTTGAAACTAGCCAGGCAGCATGCATGACTTACAGGAAATGCGATTGGGGTGTGCATGTACAGCTGGGGGAGGGAGCGATTCAATCCGAGGCAGGATATTGTAAATACTTACTATGGGGTACCCGAGGAATAGATGCAGACGGGATAAATACTGCACGAGGTGTGCAACACCAGGATTTGCAGACAGGACATGCATCGAGCAACTGCTTGAGATTAAAATCGAGACTTCACTTATAACGTTGAAAGCAACCTGAAATTGAGAAGGTCGTGGAAATAAAATACATACACTCAGCATGAACAATGAGATAACAAAAGTTGCAAAAGAACCAGATGGCAAAGATGAGATAGTTGTCTATATTTCACCGTGTTAATGCACGGCAGAAATCGAACGAAACGAGTCTGCAATGAAAGGGGGTGTGGCTACGCGCTTGCTGCACCTGGCGCGAGAGTGTGGATACTATCAAGAGCAATAGTCGTGGACGTCGAGGGGGTGGTAGGCTGAGCTTGCGATGATGACACCTGGGGCTGTGCTTGACCTGTAGATTGATCTTGCTGCTGCTGCGTTGGTCGTGCATTGGCATCGGCGTGTTGAGGAGGCGCGCAGCAGAGCAAAAGCACCAGATGACCCAACAATCGGACAGGTAGTGGATACGCATATCTTGGGCGTGATGCAGTAGAATTAGCACATGGAACAGGCTGTGTCGTGGATGACCCCTGGGCGTGCGGTTGGCTTTGCTGCTGTGTTTTTTCTGGCGGCGGCGGAGCAGTATATATAGCCTGGACAGCAATCATGAAACCACGATGATAGGAAATGCACGCGAACAACTACATACCTCTCGGTCCTTCACTGGAGCAACTTCGACGATGCGAGGACCATGATGCAATAAGGGCCGCCTTGGACGTTGCTGGAGTTCAGTTGCTTTATTAGTCTTGGAGTGAGAGCGGCGGAAAAGCGACAAAAGGCGATCGAAGAGCGTGTTGACACTTCCAAAAGAGGGTACGAGAGGGCGAGGACGGCGGGAAGAGGAACGGGGATAGTTACCGTATGTCCTAGTAGAGGACTGAGATCAAGAGGTCAGAACAGGAACGATTAAAAACGCTGATGACGCACATTAACACCATCTGTGGCATCGTTGAAAAAATCTGGCGAAAGTTCATCATCCACGGCCTGCATAGCATCCGCCTAGATAGAATATCGAGGTTACAACCATTGGGAAGGTTGAGAAACAAATCACGTACATCAGCTGCAACCTGCGAGTGGGAGATTAGTGTAGGTTTGACTGAAAAACTACGAGAATTACATCAGATGAAGGTAGGAGGTCTTCAAGGCCAGCTTCTTTGAGAATGGCGTGAATATCCCATGTGTACACCTTTCCCTTTCCGCAATTAGTGACTAGCAGCTTTCCATCAGGCGAAATTGTTGCGCAGCGCAAGCAATCTTCATGCTGGAGGGGTGGACCGATTTGGTGTTCGGTTTTAACGTCGAGATTCCATAGACGCACTGTTGTATCGAGCGAAGCACTTGCAATGAAACGTTCATTCTGAGATAGGGAGATGGTGGTGATACAGTCTGTGTGACCCTGAAGGTCAGCGATCACTTCCCAGGTGGCTGTGTCAAATATCCTAATTAGGCGATATGAACCAGAGATAAGTTTCTTGCCGTCCGACGTCCAGGCCAAGCTAAAAACAGCATCATGTTCGAACCCGAGCCTGTCAAGCAGCTCGCCCGTCCTGGTATCCCAGATTTTGACTGCATAGTCGTAGTCTCCACCGGTTGCAATTTTCGTTGCATCGGGTGAGTATATCACCACGTTCACCCAGATGTGCCCAGTTTTGATTGTTAGGACAGTTTTGCCGCTCTCGACATCCCAGACTCTTACCGTCCCATCCGAGGATCCGCTCAGCACCTGATTACCATCCGCACTCCAGCACAATGCACATACAATATTGGTGTGTCCCCACCATTTGGCGATAACTTTCCTCGTCTCGATGTTCCGTAACCTCACTTCCCCCTTACCGCATCCACTTGCAATTATCTTTCCGTTTGGAGACAATGCCATGGACCGCACCCCTGTGCTCCTTCTCCGGCAGTCACCTATCAGTCCGCCGCTCTCTAGATCCCATATTCGGAGATAGTCATCTGAATCTATGATGATCTGTCGTCCGGCACACAGATGTGCAACACCATAAGCTATCCAGCTGGTATAAACTTGTGGCACCTGACGTGGTATGGTAACCAACATATCTTGAACCTCAGTACTGGCGATGGATTGCGTCTCAGTACTGGCGATGGATTGCGTCTCAGTACTGGTGGTGGATTGCGACTCAGTGCTGAAGCAAGACATAGTGGGCGCCCAGGGTTGTAGCGCTCCGCTACAGCAGATTGCAGCCTGATATATGCAAAAGAAATCTGCCGAGATCTTGAATTATCGGGCAACAGTATGGTTCCTAGTGAGTCGGCAGGCCTATCTCATTGTCGTCAATATGAGTACACGAGGCATTGCTCGTGAGACAGCCTGCCAACAGAAATTCAATTCTCACCTACAAGACAACTTCGGTACAATATATGCCCGGTATTTGAGAATGCAAAAAATCCTTGTGTGAATCCAAAGTCGCCTTGCGAACCCTCGATCAGCAATCGCAGGGTGTCTGGCCGGGAGTTGAAGAAGTTGGGCACTCGCTCGCTCAAGCCTCTTTTGAGCTTCTTCACATGCTTCATCCTCGTGTTCGCTTCACAGCTTATTGCTGTGTAGATCAAGCCCTTGATCAAGTGCTATGTCCACCTTCCTATACGTAAGGACTAGTACATCAATGATTGTCGCACAAATTCGACAAGGTGCTGTACTCCTCCCCCACTCTACACGTCTCATCCGGCCTGTTTTGAACTCGATGTTCAAGTTAGCACGTTTACGGGTTATAGGGCAGCACTTATCTCCAGGATGGACTTATTTATTTTCAGCCTCTCTCACGCTATAGCTATTAGCTAAGCCATTGACTGTGTCAATTTGAATTAGGGCATGATAAGTTAGGGCTGTATGTTTACTGTATGTAGTCACAAGCTGTCAGCTTTACTGAAGTCACTGAGCCGAACGCTCATTCTCCTAGTACCCATTCAAGACTACTTATTGTTTCTACCTTCTCGCCCACTATCCGGAAAAATTCCCTAGCTTCTGTACTGCTCGACTTATTCTCTACAATGATCGAGCATGGACGATACATTCGTATGTTCATCTCCTGGTTGAGGCGCATTCTCAAGACGGCTGCATTTCACTCGTACAAGAGTCTTATCTATGTCCTGCTGCGACTGATTCGACACTCCCGATCTGTCTTCAATCGAAGGGAGGGGGATTTTCAACAACGGTCCGGTTCAGCATTGAGCTCTCAGCCAGTGATCAACCAAGACGAGACGCCTTCGGCGACCCTCGCTGTGCCATTGTTCAAAGTACCTCCACAAAGCCAAGGGTGCCAACCTGGAATGAGCCTTCAGTCACCAACTGGCGGCGAGCTTAATGCAAGGCTCAATAACGTAGCTTATAATACACAGTCTACCGGGATGTCTTCTGCGCCGTTGATACTTTCTATGCCTGAGCCCAGCGTTTGCAACCTTGTGGATGCGGGGACACCACTTCCTGCGGCTCCAGGACATGTTATCACTCTAGTTCCCATTGTACCCGGACCACAGGTCAGGCGATATGACAGGCATATTCCAGTGTAGGCAAAATGTATTTTAATCGAGTTGCTGTTCTAATCCATGGTCGCAGTAAAAATGCGTATAAAGCTTTCAAGGTTGAGAAAGGTCCTTTCAACTGTTCCGAGTAAGCATGCTAGCGAGAGAACTAGCGATGTGATTGAAATGGGCCTGTAGGATGCCTGCCACTGCAGCAGGATGGGAGCCACTCACACACCCAGAAGGGGCTTTGTTCTTCTATTATCCGAAACAAGTACGTTCACCGCTTACTCCTACAAGGCTTAAAGCACTCATACCGCGCACAAGAGAGCTTTCACTGATGCCGATGTTCGAGACCCTAAAATTGCTACCAAAATAGGTGAAGCCATCGAGAAGGCGTATAGAGAAATGCACAAAGAGAACATCTGCATACATCCACTCGTCGAGCTAGTGTTGGAGCTTATCAAGACTGATGACGGAGAAACGTGGGGCTACTACTTCGCCGATCACGACGGACGCGTCGTCTTCTGGTTCGAAGACCACACATCTGATCCCCTTATGAACAAAATTCGAGGTGTAGAGTGTAAAAGCCATATCAGTAAGTTCTTTTCCTGGATTACTTTCTATTCGAGCTTCTGTAATTGCGTCGTTCCAGGGTATGCACTAGAATCGCAGTACTGGTTCGCACGATTCTTAGCAGTATGCCCATTCCCTCGCGATCTAAGCACATGCGCTCACACAATTTTACAGTCCTTTACCTCCCACAATTGACATATGATGATATTGACAGGAGACATGTCGAACTATTTCCAAACAAACGTTCCCTCCCGGAAGATGTTGTCGTGAAACTCAAAGAAATTGTCATGTTCGCTCAGGCAGGTAAGAAAAGAACGATGAGTTTTTCACGTCCTCAAAGATTGAGTTGCGACAGAAAATATTACTTCCGAAACATGCCTAGCACCTTTTGCTTCGGATGAGGTTGCTAGTATGCTCGGCCTCGTGGATTCGCTCATAGGTGAATGATTTCCTGAGGTGGGGAATCGTTGTTGATTGTTTTTTCAGATAGCGCAAACAAAGAGCGTGAGCACTCTGTGTGGATTGTCGGTAAGTCTTATCATGAAGGTCGGTTGATTACTTCTGATATGTTTGCCGATTTCAGCTCGATTCACAAGAATTTTCTGTGAGCTCAGGTCAGTAGTCTACGCAGCCATTTTCTAACCACTTTTCCAGGTAATGCCAAGTTTGTGAATTTTTGTGGACAACTAGGCGCCCGACTTGGTGTAGACCAATCGTTATACGAAAAACCCAATGTCCACTCGAAAGGGATCCTTCGCGTCATGAATGTCTTTCTGTTTGGATCATTTGATGCTCAGAGCAAGGGTATTCATAAGATATGGGTCGATGAAACTATCGTTCATCCGCGGTGGAAGAACTTTATTGATAGGCTTACCGCTGAATGGAATGGATATACAATATACGTGAGTTGTACTTTATTCCATATTGTCATGCAAACAATGACCATCTCAGTCCACTGTGATGCTTGCTGTCGATATCAGCCTTCTTACGGTCCAATCTGTCCAGACTCAGATGGCCGCAACCCTTCTGACATATCTGTCTACACTCTGCGTCATAGGCTCGTTGGTGGTCTCGCTGGTCTTGGCTGGACAAGTTAATGACAGCCGACGAAGCTCTGCTGAAGAGGTGGTACGTCTGCTTTCTATTTTATGACTTGTATTGTCCATGTCCACAGGCCTCTTTCATGTCAGGCATGTCGCGTTCTATGCTTGGCCTCGAGAGCCTTGCCCTCATGCTGAGTCTGCCATTTGCACTTTTGATTTGGGCGTGCGTTTCCAGTTATATTCCATAGGTTGTTGGCTCATTCTTCGACAGAATGGTGTTCTTTGCTGGGGCATTGTCTGTTCTGATTTTTCGCACTGCTGACGTTGTCGTCGTCTCGACTGCATCCCCGATTTGGTTCGCTATGTTTTGCCTGGCGATGTGGCTCATACTGGCAGCCAATAATTTTCACATCTCTCACTGCATCTCTCACTGCGTCTCTCACATCTCTCACCTGAGGTACTGGATCATAGGACAAGTGTCACAGGTTACCGACTTCTCTACTAATGTCTAGTCTAGGTAGACTGTGATTGCAGGGATATTATATTCTGTCTCAGGAGCAGAAAATGACGAGGCTATTTGGCGTCCGACGTTCATCGACGGCTTGCCTCAGTATGGAGTCCGCTGTAGTATATCTGTTGCTCGATATTTCAATGGTTTTGAATGGAAGTACGGTACATAAAAAACTATCTCATCTTCACATCGTATTAAGATCTCTTTTTCCCCGCTAGTCCATTCAAAGAGAGCTCTCGCTCCACCAACATCGATGAGACAACCAAACTTCAGCATTGCCCAAGGCAGTCTACTTTCTCTCATCACGGCCCTCAGTGTTTGAAGTTGCTGAAGTGCGACAGACAGGTATATACACTTTCGACCAATGATTCCTGTGCGGTCATCGTTTGTTGCTCAGCAGCCTGAAAGAGATCATGCCAGGCCGAGAGTTTGAACGTTCTTATTCTCTTAGGTTGAAGTGTATCCCATGTTTATATAAGAATTGGCGAAATAAACCGGGTCATCTAGTTCGACATGAGGTCTTGGAAGGAGCAAAAAACTCACTGTAGAAAATAGGAATATCAGTAGATTGTCCCGGGAAGCTTAAATCAGTGTAGCGTTGCGCCGAAATCCAAACCTTTGCTCGATGCACGTTAACGGGGAGAAGTTTTATTCGCTTGGGGTGAAGGCAGAGGTAAGGTAACGGTGGTCTGGAAGTACCCGTGGTGTACGATAAAGAGAGTTTTCCTTCTTACCGTGTGCTCGCTGCATGCAATGGCAATCAGTAGTAATAGTGGGGGTTTGATGTGTTGGGTTGGGCCTCATTCATAAAGCCGCCTGTATAGCTTCAAATGTGAAAGAGACGGTTGTTACTGCACGCTTACGACTTGGCATATATAACTGATGGAATGCAGAGAACTCACTTATAGTACATAGCTCGCCGTCATGAAAATAGCTGGTAGAAGTTCTCACTGAGCATCATAAGCGTTGATAATCATCATAAGCTTTCTATAAGAGCTCTGCAGGGTTGCAAGATAAAAGTCAAGCTGTACACCGAGAACCACATCAGATACTCGAGATGGAAGCAACAAGCTAACGATGCCATCAGTGCAGTTTTTCGTGATTCGATCGCAGCAGCATGAACGCGTCAGAAAAGAGCAATAAATGTATGCAATTATATAAAAAATGCGACATCATGCGAGCAGTCACCTGGGGTATTCTAAGACAACCTTGCAATATCAGCCGATATCCGATCTTTGGGAAATCCCGTTCCTTGTCCAGAATAAGAGAGGGTGGCGTACGTGCCCTTTGTCAAATATGACGGATTGACGACGACCGAATTGTCCACGACCTGCAGTAGATGTTGAAGAGATGACGGGTAGTATTGAGGAAATGGATTCACCTTTGAAAAGTGTTTCAATCGACTGGGTAGTACCATCACGTCAGGACCTGGATCCTCAGGACTTTCGGCGACTCTCAACTCTGCGGAATGCGATACGTCAAGATTGACTTCGTGTGCAACGTCTAAGGGAACAGGGAATATCGGATAAAAGCTATACAGATCGTTGGATGTAAGTTGCTGGAAGTTGAATTATGGCAAAAGTCTCACCTTCTCTGCTGCAAAACGTATCTGCTAAGATTCGACATGGGGTCGCTAGCAGCCTCCGGTTCGCATACGATAGAATCTACTTCTTGTCCACGTCTAAAGTACTCCTCCTTCCGCAAGTGATACAACACATCCACGCTGCATACAGCGAAAGAAATCTCGTTTAGTGAGAAGCGCGCAGGATTAGGAAGGAGTCGTATGCGCTGAAATCAATACGTCATTAGCTCGAAAGCAAGAGAAATAGCGCTCCAAAAACCCACTGGATCGCCACGAAACTCGTCATCAAGCTCGCATTGAGGAAAAACTGCGTGGTCGCTAATGATGTCATTCACGCTTGGTACGAGAAGGACTGTGCTTGTTGGCGATTGAGAAAGGAAATCGCGGAGGGGGGCGATAAATTGGTGTTTGAAAATGTCTGATGGCGTCTCATCAACCATGCCGTTCTGTATGTGGGCATGTGTAGCGTCTACGAATGGCCCGAGCTGGTTGGATTATGAGATTCAAATATTAAATTGAATAATGAGTGTGCATACGAGTAAGACGACGGCAGGTTTTGATGTCTTGAGGTTGCTGATAAGAGTTCTCCACGGTTTATAGTCGAGGTTAGCATCTGGAGTGAATGGCCCGCATGCTATGCACATATCGAAACTTGCTGCCACGTTACTCGGTGGAGCAGGAGACGCTGGCATCGGGGGTATCTACGCAAAGTGTGTTTTCTATCTCAAGAAGAAAACCAGAGACTCAAAATACTCACAGCTAGAATCTCAGACGCAATGAAATAACCTCCGCCGCCGTTGCGCCCTTTGAGTGCTACTACCGCACCGGGAAATAGGCCTACACCACCCAAGCCTCTAGACCCTCCCCGAATCTTGAGATCTGACGCGAGTTGCAGAGGCACACGGAGTCCATCGCCGTGCGATCGCGATGACTCGAGAATGAGCGACTGATCGTTCAACTTGATGCCTGACCCAGAAGCCTCAGCGTCTAGCACGATCCGGCCCACAACAACACATGATTCCTGCATCAAAATCAGCTAACAAAACCAGTCATCAAAGCACTCATACCTCGGAAAAAACACCAGGATGACCCAACTGATGGATATCCCGATAATGTTTCAAAACAAGTTCGCCAAACCCATCGAGTTGTGCATCCAGAGCTAGAGAAAGTTCCAGCTAGAGTAGCATCCACAATGTTTTCCAGATAAACACGCACTGTCGCTTCGTTCGCCTAATGTTTCATACATATACCGATCTTGGGCTGGATGAGCAGGGAGGACCAAGGTAATGATTGTTGACACTCACATGCGCGATTTTGTCTAGCCTCTTTCTGACCTACGAAAGTGACCCTACTTGAACTGGCGATCGGCCCATCAAAGTCCTGCTCAAGCTTCACAGGCACGCTCGCCATGCCTCCAAAAAGCGCTTTCGGTGGTTGAGCCGCAGCCTTGAGCGGCCCAGCAAGTCCTTTAGCATTTACCCCCACAAATTTCGCAGAATTCGCGAACTTCCCGCGCACAAAGCCTGTCGCTGCTGACTTGGATACACTGCTGGCATTCTTGGCTTGCATCTCCCGCTGGATCTGGGCCTTCACGTCTGATGCAGATTCGCGTGTAAAGCGGAGTATTGTCTGCGCTTTACCGTAAGATAGAGCTTCCCATTTATATTGGAGGTCCTTTGCTGTCAAATTGTACATCTGACATATGGATATGCCTGTAGAGCGTATTCGATGAAGGCTGTTCTTTGTGGATTCAAATGTGAAATCGTACATTCGTTTATAAGGCTTTCGGAGTCCTCCTCTGAGTCTGTAGCTCCAAGCCATTCGCAAATATCACTGCGTAAGGAAGACATCTTCGATCAGAGCTGAACAGAATGAGAAACACGCATGAAATGGACGCGTCCAGCCACAAGCGCGACGATCACAGTCACGTACACCGCAGAAGCAGTCACACAAGTCACGTCACACCAACGTTCCAGAATTATTATAGATAGCACCTGCAGAACAGACAGATGAATGTGCGATGAGCGGATACTATATGTAGTTACTGATACAGAACAGATTCAAAACAACAGCAGACTACAGATCAGGGCAGGGTAGCCAAGCATTGAATCTGGAAGGCATAGGATGGGGTACCGATGATACATAGGGAATACATGAGCAGAAAGTAGCGTCTTTAAGCTCTTTGAAGAACCGGGATGTGGATGAGCACGGAAAGTAAGAAGAGTAAACGTCTATGCGTCCTCCTGGTCCCCTGCATCAGCATCTTCCCTCTCTGGCTCTTCTTCTTCCGAATGGGAGAGTGAACTCTCTTTTGCAGGACATGAGCTGTTTGTGGGGGATACGCTTAACCCGCCGGAGTGTGATGTTGGCGGCGATGATGCATGCGGGATGCTATGCGTGGCTGTGAGTGAGTCACTGTGCATGGTAAGAATGGAGAACGGAACTTACTTGTCTGGATTGGGGATCGCAGTACCAACGGTGTTCTGTGGTGCGACTCCGGCTTTGGAGAGTGCATAGTCACCTGAATCGAAATATTTCCGGTCCTGGAGCGCATACAATAAGAACAAAGGTGAATAGTGAGACAGGTAACTTACCCCTTGCATCTTGGTCAAGATGTTCTTGTGCGCTGGAAGTTTGCCGTACAGTCGAAAGAGCTTTTGCTCCTCCTCCGTCAGTTTCTGTGTAAGCCAAGATGAATACATGGCTTTGGCACGGGGCATCGATAACTCACACTGATGTCGATCTTGTTGCGCTTGGCCGGCAGCATGGTGAAGTGATTAGCAGAACGAGCTAGGGACAAAAGACGATGAAGGAGGAGGAGCTAGTAAAGCCTTCGAGAATGTCGAAGAGGAAGCTCAGCACCGATGAATCGAATTGGAAACAAAAGTTTGTCGATAACTTGACGTTTCTAAGCGTTTCCAGTCTTTCCCTCAAAGATGTAATTACCTAAGCGGAGTGGCGGAGTCTTAATCAAACATTTCAATTATACCCGGCATCGGATGTCGGATCTCATATGTCACAATCAGTTTCAGCACACTTGTTTCCCAAGTCAGACTTTGTTGCAGAACACGTTATAGATCCCAGACATCCGTAAAACAGTCATATGCGCTACCCTGGACCACCTGACCTTCCATGTGTGTGTCAAAACCGTATTCTTGATCCGCGGTATTGCTCTTCACCTGTAAGAAGATGTCTTGATCAGGGCCCCCGTCCGGAACTTGTGAGACAGCAATAGGTCCAGTCTCGCCGTCAACACCAAGACCACCCGAGTCATCGAATACGTCGGCCAAATCAAATAATAACTCGTCCTCGCAGCTCCATTCTTCATCAACAAGCAAGTCAAATTCCTCTGTACCTCCAGGTTGTTTTTGGCGCCCAAACTTTACGGGATGACTTAACAGGGGTGGATGAAACACAACACGTTCGAAATCGGCATCTTCCATCTTCGCATCCTCTTGCTCGTGATCCGGTTCTAGATCCAACACGAAGCTATCGTCTTCATTTTCAGTCAGATAGGACCGTGCCAAAGGGGGTGTAGCGCTACGTGTTCGAGATGACGAGCCTAGGCCATCGATAAGAGATTCGTCCGAATGCGTAGTCCATGCACCAGAAAACGTGGACCAGGGTAATGCTTCTTCAGGCCAGTCCTCTAAAAGATCATCCGTGTCGCTCGGCACGGTCTGCTCCATATCAATAACCGAAACGGAGTTATCCATGTGAATGTCAGGGAGATTGGGCCAAGCTAGAGGGAAATCTATTTCCGCATTGTTGAAAATGGCGTCATCGTCAATTAGTTGATCGACATCCCCAGCTGAGGAAGTCAATAGAGTAGAGCGTGCGGCGATGACCTGGCTCTGAATAACTCGCACGCTTGTCGTCCCTGAATGGGAGAATTCATACCTTGAAGCGGGTCTGAGGGACCCCCGCTCTAAATATCTGCTCCAAGGACTCACACAATACGGCTTCTGGTGTGAGTTTTGAATCATTGATTTGCTCGCCATCATCCGAGTCGTCTGAGTCGCGGGAGGGCAGACACAAGGAGAGGGCTGCCACGGAGGTCTGGAGCACGGAGTGATGGCGAGCGCGTGCAGTCTAGACAGAAATTTATGGCGTGCACAAGCAGAAATAGAAAACGCACCTTAATTAGTCGCTTACAACGTGCTACAAAATGGGGATTTGGGGACCGCCGCATGATTTCGAGAATGGATTGTGCAACAGAAGGGAAGTACTCGGACTCCATGTCGAGTCTCTGTACATTGTTAGAGTGTTTGAGCAGAAAAAGTATCAACATACTCTGCACCACGTCCCAAAGATAAGAGGATAGCGTCTGAGCCATATGAGGGCGCATATACTCAACTCTGACTGCAGAAACGCACCCGACAAGCTGATTGAAAAGCTGCTCTGTGACGCGCTTGAGGAGGAGCTCAAAGGGTAGGTACAAGTTGTCTGCGAACGGGCTGGCATCGCCGAGAAGGCCTGTGGAGTCTTCGCGATCGCCTGCGGTTTTCCAAATATAACACAGATCCACTGCCACGAGAATAGCATGTGGGCGGGATGTATGGGATAGGGACCGTGATGGCGTCAGAGTGACTGCAGGTGGAAATTGTGCGTGGGCAGATAACGCACAGTTAAGGAGCTTACTTTTAGCGTGGCCGTCGTCGCTGTCAACGTATGCATCAGAAACGGTGTTTAAACCAAGCTGGAGTGCGTTCTGGAATAGATTGTCACATCAAAAAAAAAACGGAAAAAGGTTGCTTCGATACGTGCTTCATTGAGATCATTGCGGAGGTAGCGCATCAAGGCAGAGTGCGCGATTGCATCAGCAGGGACGGTCTGACCGTCTAGAGAACCTGAAATAGAAAAAATCAAATCTGAAAGTAGGAGAACGTCCAATTCTTTTGGTAGTCTGCCCTTGACTTTATGGAGGACGCTAGAAGGAGAGCCATGATAGTGCTTGTGAACGATTTTTACGTTCAATAGACATTGTTCAGAAGCAGCACGAATTGACGAGGAGGAGGAAAAGGATGGCATTGATAATTATTGAATTATTATGAGTCTAAGTCCATATGTAAGTCTAAGTCTAAATTGCTAAGTCTATATATGGGTGTTAGCCAAGTCTGTAGTGCCTCGTCGGGCGTTTATCAGTAATCTGGCCCACAGCCCCATCTACTGCTGTATACGCCCTCTCTTACTACGACCTACAGACAACACAGGTCTTCAACGGTCATGGTGCGCTCTCTCTTTCTGCTTTAAATTCACAGTCAAACAAGTCTCTATCATAGTCGACCGTCGAGCTAGACCAGAAAATACAAGATGTCTTCAAGCGCATCGAGAAGGAACGCAAATTCATTGACGCTTCACGCTTAATCAGACAGGCAACCACAAATCCCGACGTACTGCGTCAAAATGATGCAAAAGTTCGCGAGGCAGAGCGTTCGCTTTCTTATTTCGAGGACACTCTCCGGGAGCTACAAGCTCGCAAGCTACAGCGCGATGATCCCTCTAGATCGGGCACTGCTATATCTCCTCATCAACACCTATTCAAACAAGGCCGTTCCTCTGATAGAGATCGTTCACTTCCCCGAATCCCCCCCTCTGATCAAGATTCTACTCGTGCCTCTTCTAGCGCCACTCTCATCCCCGGCGATGATACCGACGGTGTTCCCAAGGCAAAGCAATACACAAACCTCGATTTTATCAAAGCAGATACCCCCCTTACAACTCCAAAGATATCTCGTATGCTTCATCAGCTCGAGTTCAAACTACAAGTCGAAATGCAGTACAAGAAGGGCATCGACAAGATGTCCAAGCTTTATCAGGCAGACGGCGACAAGAAATCTCGTGCAGATGCAGAGAGCAAGCGCGTTGAGAGCGAGAAGAAGATCCAGCTTCTTCAATCCGCTCTCAAATGCTACAAGAACCTCCATATTCTCGATGACGTAGAGGAAGAAGAGCAACCAGCAGGTCAGTTTTCCTTTTCCTCCTCAATCCATATCATTTCAAATTTCATGGGCTAGGTCCCGATGGCGAACATAAAGATAACATACGCGCTAAGCCGTTATCCGGCAAGCTCTATGTGACTGTCAAAGGAGCACGCGAACTCGAACATACTCCAATCATTACCGGTTTCAGATCCCGCCCTTCCTCCAAACAGGTTCGTGAGACCTTCGTATCTCTTAAAATCGAAGGGACGCAACGTGCTCGCTCCCACCCCTCGCGGACCGACCGCTGGAATGAAGACTTCGAAATCACAGTCGACAAAGCTAATGAGGTCGAGATCGCGGTCTATGACAAACAAGTGTCCGAAGTTCACCCGGCCCCTATTGGATTGCTCTGGATAAGAATTAGCGACCTTGTCGAAGCGCTCAGACGACAAAAGGTCATGATGGACAGCCAGGGTGGCTGGGTCACTGCGGGTGCCATGGATGGTGACTCTCCTGTCAATCGTTCTCCTCACCAAATTGGTGGATTCGGCGATGTCAACGCTCCTCTCAATATAGAACCTGATGGGGCAGGTAATCCACCAGGCGGTACAGCGGCGTACACGAGCCAGAACGAAGGCATTGATGCGTGGTTCGCGGTGGAACCGGCAGGTGCCCTTGGATTGCATCTCAACTTCGGTAAGTGACCTCCAAGTCTGTGAGTTGGATTCTTATGCCGAGTTTCAGTCAAGGAGAACGTGCGAAAGCGCCCGCTAGATGCCCCCGGTGGACTCGGCCGTCAGGGTGCTGTTAGAAAACGCAAGGGCGAAGTTCACGAGATGAATGGCCATAAATTCGTACAACGGCAATTCTATCAACTCATGCTTTGTGCCTTTTGCAACGACTTCTTACTCAACGCCCTGGGTTATCAGTGCGAAGACTGTCGATACACTTGTCACAAGAAATGTTACGAGAAAGTCGTTACCAAGTGTATATCAAAGTCAAACTCTGGGGTACGTATCTTCCCTCCCTCTCCCATCGTCTCTCACACCTCCCTCTCCAGGAGGGCGATGAAGAGAAGATCAACCATCGCATTCCCCATCGCTTCGAGCCCCTCACAAACATCGGTGCGAACTGGTGCTGCCACTGTGGTTACATGCTTCCCCTCGGTCGCAAGAACGCACGCAAGTGCTCAGAATGTGATATCACCTGCCATGCCAACTGTGCGCACCTCGTGCCTGATTTCTGTGGTATGTCAATGGAGACAGCCAACCAGCTCCTCCGTGATTGGCGCGATATCAATCGCGCGCGTGGGGGTAAAGTAGCGGCGGCGGTATCACGACCCATGACCCTCGCTCCTACCCCACAGACCCAAACGCAGGTGCTTCCACCTGCGGAAGTGCCGCTTAGCGATAGTCTAGACAGGATGCAACTTACGGGGGGAGAGGTAGCTCCTGTACCTGGGATGATTGTGGATGCGTTTGGGCGGCGCACTCCTACGCAGGATGGTGTTGATCCTCGTTATTATCAGCAGCAACCGCCATCTAGTGTTCCTCCTCGTCCTCCCCCAGGTGCTCGGGTCCCGGTGCCTCCTGCTTACCCCAATGAACAGTTGTTACCTCCCCCACCACCTCCGCCACAGGCACCTATGGCGTATGAGCAGGAAGAGTACTCGATCCCGGCACCACAGGTATGTTTCTGTGTTAGAGGTGTTAGCATGTCCGCTCATAATGGGCTAGAAACAGACCTCGTATCCGCAACCGGGTTTGCCAATGCAACCTCCTGGGCCCCAGTATGTACCGCGACCCCAGGACCCTCACTTAGTTTCGCCCGTTCAGGCTATGCCTCCGACGCAGCGAGTTGCAACTCGCAAGCGGAAAGTTGGTCTCGATGACTTCAACTTCCTGGCTGTGCTGGGTAAGGGTAACTTCGGTAAAGTCATGCTCGCGGAGGAGAAAAAGACGAATGGGTTGTATGCCATCAAAGTGCTCAAGAAGGAGTTTATCATTGATAACGATGAGGTCGAGAGGTATGTCTGATAAATTTGATGCGATCAAGACACTTAATCAGAATTTGTAGTACCCGTTCAGAAAAACGAGTATTCTTGGCTGCTGCTCGTGAACGACACCCGTTCCTACTTGGCTTACACTCGTGTTTCCAGACTGAGACGCGCGTGTACTTTGTCATGGAGTACGTTAGTGGAGGTGACCTCATGTTGCATATCCAACGCAAACAATTCTCGCTTCGTCAAGCCAAGTTTTACGCGTCGGAGGTCCTTCTTGCTTTGGAGTACTTCCACGCGAACGGCATCATCTACCGTGATCTGAAGCTTGATAATATTCTGCTCACCCTTGACGGACACGTCAAGGTTGCTGATTATGGTCTGTGCAAGGAGGATATGTGGTATGGCTCGACCACGAGCACGTTCTGCGGTACCCCCGAGTTTATGGCTCCCGAAGTACTTGTTGCATCTCCTTGCTGTGGGGACCGAACTGACGTTGATGCAGATTCTCCTGGAGCAACGATACGGCCGCGCCGTAGATTGGTGGGCGTTTGGTGTCTTGACGTATGAGATGTTGCTTGGACAGTCGCCTTTCCGTGGCGACGACGAAGATGAAATCTTTGATGCCATCTTGGAGGATGAACCTCTATATCCCATCACGATGCCGAGGGATGCTGTTTCCATATTGCAAAAGGTTGAAAGTTCCCGCACTCTACCTGTTGTGTTTGCTGATGGTGATTTTACAGCTGTTGACTCGTGATCCCACCCGACGTTTGGGATCTGGGAAAGCTGATGCCGAGGAGATCAAGAGACATCCCTTCTTCAAGGATGTGAGCTTTGACGATGTCCTGAACAAACGCATCCCACCACCGTACTTCCCCACTATAGTAAGCCCGATGTTTCAAGTACAAAGGAACGATGTTAATTTCATTTGCAGAACGGGAGTGCGGACACCAGTAATTTCGACGAAGAATTTACAAAGGAGCAACCGACACTAACGCCCGTTCACGGGCAGTTGTCTTCGAAGGACCAACAGGAATTCAGTGGATTCTCATGGGTGAGTGCGGTGTCTATTTCTTCGGTGCTCCTCACCAAACAACTTGCGCAGGTCGCTTCTTGGGCAGATGTATGATTTGGACTCTACGCAGCATTGTCGTCATCATCTGTCTTTGTCTTGTCACAATAATACATACTCTTTTGTTCTTCTCACCTGTACTTGGATAGTCTTCGCAAAGTTCATGAAAGCGATCATGTAGCGTACCTGTCGAACAATTTCACTTTCCCTCTTTAGCTGCTCGGTGCTATCGTTTGGAGTTTGTAGACACGACGTGGGCGCCTGTGCCGGGCACGGTCGTTCTATCTTCGAGCACTTCGTCTCGTTGTCCACGCATCAACTCGTGGAAGCTTTGCCAGAGGGAAGCAATGGTTTCGTATTCACGGGTCATGCCTATCACTTCTTCGAGCTTCCGATTGAGTACGTTGCTGGATGAGAGAAGGTCTTCGAAGCCCTGTGGGATGGCGCGTCGGTTTTAAGATGGGTTGGGTTGGGTAGTACTTACTGCTGTGATGTCTAAGGATAGTCTATCGCGCTCGCGTTCAAAGAAGGAGGGTTCTGATTGTGACATTGAGTAGTACTGATTAGTCGACTACTAGGCTAGTACTTGGAGGATTTGGAGAAGCGTGTCGGCCGCCGGTGTCGCGTTCTGAATCTTACGTCATCACACTAGTCCGAGTTTCAATTTAGACTGTAACATCCGACCAGCAGGAATCCATTTTTGACTAAGAAGCTGATAGGTGAGCGATCATTCAGATAATCTCAGTGTGCGACTTTGATGCGAGATAGAAGGTCGATGGAGGGCACGAAGGTACCCTCGAACGCTTATTGAAATTCATACGTTATTAAAATCTGCGCTGGCCGCCGGGTGCTTATCCGACAGCGACATGCGGCAGCTCCCGGTGTTCTTCCGGGGTACGCTGTCTAATCGATGGTAGTCGATTGTCTAGAATGGCCGTGATGTACCAGGATGCTGGCAAAGCAGTCCACCCCTCCTATTGCCGCTCGCCCAGACAGGACTTTCACCTTCTGGGTACATCCTCCGAGTCAGTCATGTGCAGATACACGTGTTGAAGCCCTTTTCAACTTGCTGTGACCTTAAAAGCAAGTCCGCTTTGGCATGAGCGATTTCGTCACTGTGCCCTTTCATCCATCCATATCTGCCCTTAAGCCTGCTAACCTCCCCAACCTATCATTCCGCAGTATACATTCGTGACTCGTGGCTATCGCGCAATATCTAACATTACATTCTGATCTAGTCTAGGACGGCGAGCCTAGGTTGCTATATGTCGCCATATTCGCCTGTCCGAGATGTTCGTATCACATCCTGGTCAGTGGAACAATTGCCTTTCTCCGAAGTTGTAGGGTCTGCAGACCGTGCGGTTCCAACTTAGGATGCGCTTGCATATTTTTTCCACTCCAGACGGAAAAGGTCAGTGGTACGATGCTGTTTTATTAACTTTCCTCCATCTTCAGGATTCTTCGGCGCTCGAGGTACTCGTGACCAACCTGCAGCTGATGCCCCCGCGTATCGTTTGTACGAATCTGCGTACCAGTAGCACTGGTAACCATTGCTGCTGGTTTGCTGATACAGCGCGAGTGATCGGAAATTTGAACATTTCCCTAGCAGGTGAAGAATCGCGCCGACATTATGATGCGTGCTTTCTGAACAAAGTGCTAATATCTCTCTTCTATTTGGCTTTTGACTACGCCTCTGTTTTCCATTCGTAAGTTGTGCCCCATCAAAGCTCGTGTTTATAGTATATTGATGTATTTCCGTGCAATTTAGAAGATTCAGGTTATGCATGTAGTGTTACTGCGCAATTATAAAAATGGTTTAAGGAGTCAGGGCTGCGCGGTTGCTGCACTTGGCACGGCAATACTCATACATAACAGGGAGCAGGTGTCATGGATATCGAGGCAGCAGGATCCGGCTGAATCTGGAATGATCTATGAACGGAGAACTACATATGAGTCGGACTTACGGTGTGGTTGCGGCAGATCTAAGTGCAGGAACTCGGATCAAGTATCCACAGGAGCTGGTAAACCATTGCGTTCTAGATCTGTGACGCGAGATAGAAGGTTGATGCAGATGGAGGTGCGCGAGGATGGTACCCTTGAATGCTTATTGAAATTCATAGATCTCGCTGGCCAGGTGCTTATCGACATGCGGCCCATCACTCCTGCTGTTCTTCTGATCAAGGCACGCTGTGTAATCGATGGTAGTCGATGGTTGAGAACGCCCATGATGCCCCAGGATGTTGGCAATCAGCCATATCACAATATTTACAGGCAATCGATCAGTCGACCGGTTGGTGCCAGCATTTTCCCTGACACGTGCTGAAGCCCTCTTATCATTAAAGCAAGATCATCCTTTTGGCATTAGCAGTGTCCTCCCCGCACTCTTTCATCTGTCCATGTCAGAGCTTCCTGCTGAACTCCCCTATCTGTTGTTTACACAGTCTACATGACAGATGAGCCCGACGTCGCGACCCGTGGCTATCGCCCAATATATAGCACTCTCCACCCGAGTACTCGATCAAAGTATAGTTCATTACATGTTCGCTCGGTCACATCCATCGGACACAAGATTCTCGTATGTTATTTCGGTCAGTAAAACAATATTAATTACTCTCTTCGGACTATGCAGTTCTAACTCACGTGCATTCGCGTACCTTTCCGCGAAATCTAGTTCTCGTAGAACACTTCAGACGGAGAAGGTCGATGGTGCGATACTGCTCCATCAATCTTCAGGACGTTCAGCGTCCGAAGTATCTGTGGCCGTCTCGTGGCTCTTATATCAGCATACCCCCATGTATCATTTATATGAGAGAACTCCTACTGTGCGAACCAATAGCACTGCGCTCTGCATTGTGGTTGGTTTACAGTGTGAAGACTCGGAATTTTGTATCACCCTTTCTCGCCAAGTGAAGAAACGTCCAAGAGCGTGATGCATATTTTCAGTACTGCATTCAGGGTGTCTGTAATAACTTGCAAAGGTTCTACTGCCTGCTTTGGTGCTAGATCTATATAATGCGACACACAGAACTCGTAACAGCGGAGAAAAAGTATGAAACTGGCTCGTAATGGAAGGGGTCGTAACAATCTGGTTGCTATACCTGACGTGAGGCTAGTGGCGCGATGATGATGCCTGGGCCTGTACTTGGCTTGAGATTGGTCTTGCTGGTGCTGCCGTGTTGGTTTCGCCGGTGGAGGAGATATGCGAGAAAAAGTAGGACATGAGCCCACCGTGGGACGGGTCATGATTGCGCCCGGTGCGATGGTTACTGGTACCAGCGGGCACGTCTCGTTTCTGCCGCAGAGCAACAGTCAATGATGACTGCATGGAAATCGGTGATCGGAATGCACGCGAGAAAATATACATTTTTATCCCGTACTACAGCTACTCCAACATCATGGGGAGAAAAGATACATCGCCTTGGGGCGCTGCCGGAGTTCGGTTGCCTCGTTGGTGTTGGAGTGAGAGCGATGAAAGACGGTCGAGGAAGGTAACCGGACTCCCGGAAGGTGTGCGAGCACCGAGCACCACAACGGTGATGTTCAGGGGAACGGTGATGGATACCGTGTGTAACTGAGGACTGCCGGTGAGTAAGAACAGGAGATATTCAAAGACGTTGATGACTCATATGGACACCGTCTTGCGCGCCATCGAAGAAACCTTGTGGTGGTCAATGGGCTTGCCCGAGCTTAGCTGGAAGTAGCACTGTAGATCCGAGTCACTCTAGCATGTTGATGTTGAAAAAATCGAAAAGTTCAAGAAGCATGACTCGGACACGTGCATTCATCATTTCATGAACGGCCCGGAACCAGTTGGGACCTTGGACAGTCCTTTTTGGTTGCCGCATCGGGGAAATAAGTACTAGACGCTCAGGAATCAACATTATGATGCTAAGCTGGGCTAGCTTCGTCGCAATTGAGTCCATTATGATCTCCAAAGATTCTAATATTACCGCTTTTCCAGCCCTTACTGCCCTCTGCTGCATAGTCCTTCGATATCGCGCAACTGAGTATGTTTGCCACAGAAAACCTCATTTTCCGCGGACTCGAAGACGATGATCTAGAGAACATCCTTCGTCTGCGTAACGATCCCCTCGTCCAACGCACCCTGACGTTCTCAGCTATCGCGCCTGCACCTTCCTCAAAGTACAAAGAACATATGAAGACTTTTGCGGAGGGCTCAGCGCTCTGGTTTTCTTTGGTACACAAGAAGAACTATGAATATGTCGGCTTTTGTTGCATCAATTTATTGGAGGCGAAGAACCGGGATGCACGGTTGGGCGTAACTATTGCCTCCAGGTTCTGGGGAAAGGGATATGGAACGGAAGCCACACGTTTCACTGTAAACCATGCCTTCAAGCAGTTTGGATTGCAGCGTATCTCTTTGGATGTTACAGAAGGCAATGCGAGAGCACGGGCCGTTTATACCAAATTGTGAGTGGCTAATAAGCTCATGGTGCGAGTAAGTTTTGTGACTGTTTCTTGTTCAGAGGTTTTAAGGAGGAGGGAAGGAAACGACGGGGGAATTGGATAGATGGTCATTGGGAAGATATCATCGCAATGGGGGTTCTAGACGAAGAATGGGCGGAGTTGCATCCTGACAGTCGCCAGCTGTGAACAAGATTTGCAATTGGTCGATATTGATTAATATCCGGGGTCGACGGGGAAAACTTGTCAATCAGATCCGGAATTTCTAGGCCTAGCCAGGCTAGCCTAGAGTATGATTTACATAAAGCTTCTCCTGACCAGTCTCGCCGCCGTGTGCCGACGCCTAACTGCCTTATCGGATCGATATATCTAGACTCTATGACGTCGTCCTTCCCGTATATAAAACATCTCTCTCAACCATCAATCTCATCACCTCCTTTCTCCTAAAACTCGTCACAGAGAATAAATCTAACTACTACCATGGGTACCGAAGCCAGGAAACTCCAGGGTGAAGTCGAACGACTTCAACAGGAGCTTCAAACCTTGAAAGCACAATATCATAGCGAGGACGAAGAGCTTATCACTATCTCTGATTATATTTTGAAGAGATTGGAACAACTCAACGTGACGGTATGGGTCTCTTTCAATCATGTTCATAGATCCCTACCCACTTGTTGCCCACAGTCCATCTTTGGAGTACCGGGGGATTTCAACATGCGTATGGTCTCATTAATCATCGATAACTTGGTATACTAACAATCTTGTGTAGCTTTCCTGGTGAATACTGCGCATATGAACAGCGCAAGCACTGATATTTTCTACCTCAATCCTTAGGACTTCATTGAAGACCATCCCACAATTCAATGGATCGGGAACTGGTAATGAGTTTATCATTTCGGCTGCATATTTTCTTACGCCATTATAGCAACGAGTTGAACGCAGCTTACGCAGCCGATGGATACGCCCGCGTGAAAGAGCATAGCATAGGTGTAGTTGTCACAACGTGCGTTTGGTAGTTGACAATCATTATTTGCCGGTGACCTCATCAATTTATAGGTTCGGTGTTGGCGAATTGAGTGCCACCAACGCAATTGCAGGCGGTAATTCTTGCTTGTTGTTCTCCCGTCAGGAGACTCACAGATCACTCAGCGTTCTCTGAAATGGTCCCTGTTCTTCATATCGTCGGAGTGCCTAGCACTACGCAGTTGAAGAATAAGCCTATGCTCCACCACACACTTGGTGATGGAAGGTATATACTTTTTTTTTGTTGATCCGGTGTCTCACGTCTTCCAGATTCAACGTATACACGAAAGTTGCGGAACAGATCACCGCTGCTCAGGCCATGATTATGAACAAAGCACAAGCTGCGGCCGAAATCGATCGAATCCTCATGGAGGCTATCATTCAGGTAAGTACTGATGATCTGCCTTCCCCTGTTCAAGCAGTAAACGTCCTTCAGGCTCGCCCCGTCTACCTTACCCTTCCGATGGACCTCACCACCGAAAAGATCTCTGCCAAGCGCTTGAAGGTCAAACTTCCGCGGACCCCTTCCCCCAATAACCCAGACGTCGAGAGCTATGTTATCGACGAGATTATGGAGCTCGTGGAGGATGCTAAACGAGACGTCATTATCCTCGTCGATGCTTGCGCTGTTCGTCACGACGTGCGCGGGGAAGTCAACGACCTTCTCGTGAAAACACAGTTCCCTGTATATGCAACACCAATGGGAAAGACATCAGTGAGCGAGGAGTATGAACGATATGGTGGCGTGAGTTATCGTCCCCGTCTTTCGCTCAAAACCGTTTTGACGTTTCTATAGATTTACATCGGTTCGATCACGCATCCGTCCATCAAGGAGAGGGTCGAGAATGCAAACCTTATCCTCTCGATTGGCGCGTTAAAGTCAGATTTTAACACGGGAATGTTCACGTACCATATTCCTGCGAGGCACACCATCGAGGTAATTTTCCGTGACATGCCAGTTTTCGACGCTTAGGTGATTTTTGCAGCTACATTCCGACCATACACTTGTTCGCCACGCAAAATTTCCGGGTATAGGAATGAAATGGCTTCTCCCGAAGCTTACGGAGAGGTTGAGTAAATTCCAGGAGGGTGCATCACGAATCCCCGTTCCGCACTATAAGTTAGATGTTCCAAAGGAAAGTGACGACAAGATTTCGCATGCTTATCTCTGGCCTCGCGTCGGCAAATTCTTCCGGAAGCAGGACGTCATCGTTGCTGAGACTGGTGAGTCGAAACATCTAGTATCCTTCAAAATGCAAGCTGAAGCATGTGTCTAGGCACTTCAAACTTTGGAGTTTTGGACGTTCCAATGCCTGACCAGTGTATTTTCGTCAGTCAAATCTTGTATGGAAGCATTGGATGGGCGACCGGTAAATATTGCGAAGTTTCTCTACTGAACCTGCATCTGACGGAAAACGACTGTAGCTAGCACACTCGGTGCAGCGATCGCAGCCCGTGACAGACATCTTGGTCGTACCATATTATTCACCGGCGATGGTAGCATGTACGTGGTTCGTCCATCGTGCCTGAAATTTACTTGAATATTTCATGTGGCAGGCAATTGACTGTGCAAGAGATCTCAACCATGACTCATAACAAGTTGGCGCCAATAATCTTTGTGCTGAATAACAAGGGCTACAACATTGAGAGGCATTTGCACGGCCTAGATAGGCGAGTGGTCATTGATAAGGCACTCTACATGACAGTTAACAAATCATTGCAGGAAGTACAACGACATCGCAGACTGGTAAGCCGTCTCGTTCTCTTCATCTGTATTTTGCTCACACATTCCCACAGGAAATGGGCTTCGCTCCTAACTACTCTCGGCGATATTGAGGGCAAGCTGACACAGTCGTACACGGTCCGCAGCAAGTCAGAACTCGACAAGCTTCTCGATGACGAGGAATTCGCGAGTGCGCGAAAGATACAGTTGGTCGAAGTAATCATGGACAAGTACGACACACCCCGTGCTTTACAAGCATCCGCAGCATTGACTGCACAAGCTGCGGCGGGGCAGCTCTGAATCATTAACAAATGTTTTTTAACGCATCAAGACTGTATAACCGCTGTATTAGTATTATTACAATGAAAATGACTCTGTTTTGTGAATGTGTTGTGACTACAATTATGACTTCTAGTACTCGAACCGACAGCTACAGGGGTGTTCACATTTCAACTTAACACGTGACTGACGCGTACCAGGCTGAGGCAATTGGCGCGTCAACCACGAGCAACCGTCTGTCTAGTCCGAATCAACCTATCGTCCACAATATTGTATTGCTCCGGACATTAGACTCTGCCACAAAGCTGTCGCCTTAATTCCGCTGTTGGTCACTCATCACTTCAACCCTGCTACCAACAGTACCTCTGTAACTCGGGACATTGACCGTGATCAGGCAGCATAATGGCGCACAACTCAGATACTATTCCTCGCAGAATGGGCAACTACTGGCTACAAGATCGACTTGGATCAGGCTATTCAGGTACGTACTGAGCCCACTCAACACTATTCCTCACCCAAGCCATCTCGTCCCAGGCTCTATCTTCAAAGCACGCCATGTTCACGATAACACTTTCGTTGCGCTCAAAGTGCAAGACGTCAACCACGAGTGCCCAACAAATCGCTACGAGCAGGCCATCTATCCTCTACTGCAAGGAGGAGAGGGCATGCCTCGGTTATGGGCGAGCGGTACCCAGGGAAAATGGCATTATCTAGTCATAAGTCTCCTCGGAAGAAGTCTGGAGAATATCTACCGAGAAAATTTGCAATTGGGACACAATAGGATGGACCTTCGGAGCGTATGCTCTATTGCGATTCAAGTGGTGAGTGTGCTCTAGCTTCAGATCGATGGGATAACCTTGACGTTGATCATATATGCAGATCGCACGCTTGCAGATCATGCACAACCGCGAAGTTCTGCATCGCGATATACAGCTTGGGAACTGTGCTATCGGATTGACGCCTGAAGAAGAAACCATCTATATGATCGACTTCGGGTTTTCTAAACGCTACATCGAATCGCACACGCGGCGGCATATCCCAGACTCAAAGGAGAAGAGAGATTTCTTGGGAAACTATTGGTTTACGTCTGTCAACGTGCATTGTAAAGGCAAGGGTCAGTATCCTAGATTTATTTATGTGTTATGGCTACCTATGAGAATTGTCGCAGTACCGTCTAGGCGAGATGATCTTGAGGCTGCCGCATTGATGTTTATACATCTTCTTACGCCTGGAGGACTCTCGTGGACACGGAATGGTGTACCAAAAACCGACTCGGCGCACGATCGTATCAAGCGAGCGAAAAAGAACGCTCGTCCTGAAGACCTGTGCAAGGGGATGCCCTCTGAGTTCGAAGAGTTTCTGCGCTATTGTAGACGGCTGAAGTTCTTTGAATGTCCTGATTACGATCACTGGAAGGACGAGTTCCAGGCGCTCGCACAGGACAGTGGCTTCACTGATATTGAGCGCTTTATCTGGCCACCACCGCCAGCTCCCAAGGTACGAGTGTCTGTCGGTATACCTCAGTTTGTGTGTTCAGAATTTTCAGGTTCAGCCTCAAGCAGGACGGCCTGCTCCTACACGGCCCACGATTGATGCAGACGAGATGGAGAACGTCCTGAAAGACTTGGCCAAGCTCCAGCTTAACCCGCCTCGTCCAATACTTGGGGACCAAACTAATGTCCCTGCTCCTGCGCGAAGACATGACTCAAAAAAGGCTAGCGAAATCATATCCGTAAGCGACAGCTCCGAGGACGATAGATCGAGGCCAAGTGGCCAACCCCTTCCACCCTGCACCCCCGTGCGAACAAAGAAAGCGAGTCAGCTGCAGAAGCTTAAGCTTTCCGTACTTGATTCGACGGATAACGCTGCTCTCGCAGTCGCCGTCGAAGAGTTCACGAAATTCCTGCAATTGGGCTCAAAGACTCTCACCAAAGAGGGTTTCGCCTTTTTGGATGCATTGTACAAACAGCTCGCAGATCCTTCGATATTCGTACACCCGCTTCGGACTTTACGAAGTGTAAATCGAGAGGACGATCGAGCCCCCCAACCAGCGCATGTGAAATTGGGCGTGGTTGCGAGGCTTCGTCGGGAAGTGGGGATTGCATCGAGTAATAGGGTGCTTGCGAACCTCGTGGCTGACTTTGGTGCTGTTACCAACAAGAGCAGCGGGAGGACTATCACGAAGGATGGGTTTGCGTTTTTGGAGGGACTAGCTGCGAGGCTACAGGCGTTAAATTAGAGCTGGAAGGGAGGACTTGCGTTTGCCAGGCCCCTTTCATTAGTGAGATTGAGATATTCTAGTGCCTCGCGGCTTTGTTCTCACACGCGTTGGATATATATACCGTATAGCAATGCTCCTGCCCATATTGCGATATGTCAATATGATTTCTGACATTTGATGAACGAGGCTTGAACGTTGAAAAACTTGCGTCCTTACCATGAACGACGTGCATGGTTCATTCAATGACTGGCAACTGCAGGTAGTGTGTTTTCAGACTCTCCTTCATTCAAGTTTCAAGTACCAAGATGTAGTATAACCCGGTCCACGTGTGCTCTCGGTTATCACCGGGACAACCCAATAAATAGACGGGAAGACAGTTCGCTTCACTTGCTTTCCTTTGTCTCATTTTCCCTCCTTTTTTTTATATAGAAGTTCGGATTAGACAGGAGTCTGCTACCACGACCTCAATCATGTCAGACCGATCAGAGAAAGGCGTCACGACTGTGAAACAAAATGTCTGCGTTATACCAGACCTCACAATCAAGGACTTGTTGAGTGCTATCCCGTACGTCTGCACGCGTCTTTGGATACATCTCGGGGCGAAATGCTTATTACAGTCGTTTTTGTTTTCAGCGCTCACTGTTTCAAGCGTTCAGCGTTGCGGTCATCATTATACATGTAAGTTGCTATCTTGCCCAAGATAGCTGGCTCTGACGCGTTTCACACTGACTAGTGTTTATGACCTGGTGGTAATCTCGGGTATCTACAAGACTGCCACTTATCTTGACAGTCTCATCTCTCCCGAACACATTTCCCTCCCTCATCCTCTGCTCTATCCTGCTGCACGCTTGTCTCTCTGGGCGGGGTATTCCTTCTGGACGGGTCTCTTTGCAACCGGCCTTTGGGTCATTGCTCACGAGTGCGGCCACCAAGCATTTTCAGAGTCCAAGTTGATCAACAACAGCGTTGGATGGGTTCTGCATTCCGCGTACGGTCCTAAATTTTTATTTCCGTCAGTCACGTGACTGACAGTACCTTAATTAAAATTTAGGCTTGGTGTACCATACCATTCGTGGAGGATCACGCATGCGAAACATCATGCTTCAACTGGTCATATGACACAGGATCAAGTCTTTGTTCCCAAGACACGTTCGCAGCTTGGCTTGCCCTCATTCGACCCGACGAAGGAGGATATCCTTGGTTCGAGTGTTTCGGATGAAGTAATGAAGGAGCTGAAGGAGGCACTGGGTGACTCCCCCATTGGCGCAATGTTGGGTGCTGCTACCTACTTGGTTAGACGAATTGGATAAGATTTGTGTGATCAGTGACTGATGGTATCTTTAGCTTGGCGGCTGGCCTGCATATCTTATCCGCAACGCATCTGGTCAGAAGCGTTACCCCAAAGGCACCAACCGTGAGTAACGGTTCGTGTTGCAAAGAGAACGATTTAATAATTTCGCTTTGTAGACTTCAACCCTGATGCTGTGATGTTTGCACCTCACCAGCGCGAGTCGATCATTCTGTCTGACATTGGTATCGTTCTATGGCTTGCTGGTGTCACTGGTTCCGTCTATACATTTGGGTTCTGGACTGTGTTCCGTCTCTACCTAGTGCCTTACCTCTGGGTCAACCACTGGCTTGTCCTCATCACGTTCCTCCAACATACCGACCCACTTCTCCCCCACTACCGTGCCTCTGAGTTCTCTTTCCCCCGTGGTGCTCTGGCTACTTTGGACCGCAATCTTCTTGGTGGCTGTGGCTCGATTATGGGTTGGATCGGTGCTCAAGCTACCCACGGTATCTCCGAGACCCACGTCCTTCATCACGTCTCCAGCAAGATCCCTCATTACAACGCTTGGGAAGCTTCTGATGCTCTTCGTAAGCGCCTTGAGCAAGCAGGTATCAAGCTTGAGGGTGCTCCGGGTGGATGGAGCGAAGTCTACAGGGTTTTCAAAGAATGCAAGGTCAGTATACTTTTACTTCAGTCTCTTATATGTTCTGAGGCATTGTTTAGTTTGTCGAGGATGAAGGCAACATTCTTTTCTACAAGAACGCCTCGGGTCTCGCTGCCACTCGCCCTGCATTCGCTGATGCTAGCGCTAGCGACTCCGGTATCGAGATTGACAAGATCTAAAAGCATAGTAGAGTCGCCGGTAGACCACCCGCTTGACTATTCCTTACATTATGATCCATAACATAGATGGTGTCACGTCTTTGGGGCAAGGGGGTCTGGTGGATTATTATTAGAGTCCAACGATCTTGCGTTATGATAATTCTAATGAATCACAAAATGAATGATCTTTTCGTTCGCCACTATTGATTAATCGTTGCTTGTGGAGATCTCTTTCTGCTACAGATCTAAGAACTTGTTGATGTCTTGACTCTTGACCGCTAGTTAGTGCGAGAACTTCAATTGACAACGTGTTGCGTGCTGTGGCTGAATGTAGAGGTGATTAGGTGATACGAAGCTCAGGTCTGATAAAAGATCTCCGTACGTGAATAGGACAATAGGACAAATCCGTTCGATCTTTCAAAAGAAGAGAATGCCTATTAGTCGTCGTCATTCATGGACTGCTGAATCTCATTCTTCCACAAATCTGAGAAGTCGTTGATGTCTCGACCACTACTCAGCGCGAGGGCTTCCATTGGCAGCATGTTGTGTTGGTAAGCTGGTGCGTTACGCGATGCGACCGGATGTAAAGGTGAGTCAATGATACGAAGCTCGGGTGTGCTCGACCCCTGCGTGAAGACCGACAAGAGTTCTTCGTACGTGAATAGCAGGGGATCCGTTCGGGGTGCGTATGGGTTGAAGTCTAGGACATGTCCCCGAGACAGATCACGCGTCATCAACACATCGAAGACGTCTTCAGAAGTGTGATGAGTGCGCGGACTACGACAAAAACAATGTGACGCATACAGTCTTGTTGTCCATGCCATTTGGATTTGATCTTGTCCTCCCAAAAACGCTGAAGCGTCTCTAAGACTTTATTTTGTGTTTGTGGCTCGTTCATGAAGTCATAGAAATTCGTATCGCGTTGTGATATCCCTGTACGAGCGTCGTTCGTGGCTTGCTGGAACAAGAATTAGAAAACAGGACGTGCCTATGAGACGGCCTTCACGAACGAAACACCTGAACTCGCGACTCCGGTCTATAGGGTACCATTTCCTCAAGACAAGCTCGAGTTGGTACGATGGCGGATTCGAGGGATCACATTGGCATCCCTCGAAGACCGCGTCGATACTTAGGTCGTGCGATATAAAGTCCGAGGATTTCAGCAGGATGTAGACGTCTGATGGCGATGTGCATTTAAGAGGCGAGGATGGTGGTAGCACCCATGATGCGTCCTGTGTTCGATGTGAACGGGGATCGATTTTGATGGAACGAGCTGACCTTTGGTGAAGAAAAGTTGAGCTTGGGGAAAATGGCGCCGTATTCTTTGATGATTTGTCTTATCCGCTCATCTAGATCGGGGAAGGAGAAGGATTGCCCAACTGCAGCGTCGTCTTCATCCTCCTGGTCCGAAGGAGAGCTTTCTGCGGGACTGGTGGTGGGAAGTGAGTACGACTGGAACAGATGGTGATTGTAGCCAACCGACACGTTTTCCGAGCCTTCTGGTACGAAAATGCCGTCAGAGTCGAGGTATTCCTTGAATGTTTGACTCAAGGGACGGATGATGGTGCTTTTGATGCTAATGGGGGAAAATGACGGATACCATGATGAAAATTGGAAGGAGAGTAGATAATCTGGTGTTTGTAGAGGGAAGATGCGATGCGATGACATGCCGGTCCAAGTACAGCCTGATCGAGAAAGCTAAGGGGCTACAGTTACTAGTGCTACTCTTCAACGAAAAACATTATGGTGTTGTAGTTGATCTGCGCGTTATCTTTGTATCTTGAGAACACTTCAAGCTTAACCGGTCCCTTCTCATGTTACTCGGGGTGAGCCTTGGTTCTTGAAGTAGACGACTCTTAGATTTAGGGGAAGAACGAATCGGTATAGTCGACTGAAGAAGTACATGAATTCTGAAACTGGTACCAATATTGTAAGGCCTTGGATCTAGTTCCTAGTGCTGGTATAATCAATAGATGAACAGTTCCACTACGAACAGGAATGAGAATGGACCATGCACGTAGCCTGATAGTAGCACTCACAGTCGCAATCATCATCAGAATTGAAGCGTTCGGCTGGCATGTCGAAATGGCCAACGCCGCGATCTTGTAAAATATTCGCGCGGGCATGAGAATCAACCCATCCGCCAAGGTTGGTGTCTTCATCGACATAGCACCCAATGGGCGGATGAAATTCTCCTCTTCTGCCAACAGAGTGGTCGATGACGCGTTCCACTAACAAAATGTCGTAATCCTCTTCAGCTTCGTTTGGTTCAATATCATTCAGTGCTGTAAAGTCGCTCCCGATGAGCATGCGTGCGGGTAATTGCTCCTTGCCACTCTTATTCTCCGCAGGAGGGAAATAGTATACTGCTCGGTTACTGGCACTGTGCGGGAGAAAAAATGGCTTCCGAGGCTTCCATACGGGCTGTTGATCCTCCTTGCCCTTCTCTTCTGTTGATCCAAACAACGGAATGCGGTAAACTTGCAGCAACTTTCTGCTGCAACTGAAGTAGAGATCCTTTGATGTCCAAGTGAGCGTGAATGGCATCTTCGATACGTGCAGCCGTGTAGTTTGGCCTAGCGCTAACTTCATGCAATGAATCTTCTGAGGTGACTTGGCAGTCTTTCTCCGAGAAAGACGGTACGTGCACACGAGAAGAGCTAGTTTAATGGGAGGCAGGGGTTCTGAGTCCTTCAATTCCGGAGCCTTCCCTTGTGCTTCAAGAGTGGCGATATGCAAAAATTCACCACATTCAGAAAAATGGATTTTCATGAAGACATGACCCGCTGATATTGGTCATCAGCATCGATTGCTCTGAGTTTTAGTGGACTTACTGTGGGGGGTTGATGGCTGCAGCCGCCGGGTGAAGTGCGTTTTGGCCAAGTAATACACAAACAGTATATTGCCATCGCCGAGTGGCCAGACGATCAGGGACTTCGTAGGGTGGAAGACAGGCGGCGAAGCAAACAGTCTACACTTGATTGGCTGCCTCAGGCGGAAGAGACGAGTGCACGATCGAGTGTCAAACACAGTGATGGTTGCTTGAGCCTTTTGCTTCTCTGCGCGTTCACTCCATGGTCCCTCCCAGTCGTGTCGTCCCTCGTGGCGAAAGAAGTGGTCGTCGAACACTTCATCATAGCTACTTTCTAAATCCTTTTCGTGTTCGGAAATGTCATCGCAGTCCTTCGAGTGGGCATTGATTTCAACACCGAAACCACTGATATCAAAGGAATGATAGCTCTCATTGTCAGTGTCAGTGTCAGTGTCTTCGTTGCCAAAGTGATTGGCCCATAGAGGGAGTATATCGTCTTCAAATCCGAAATTAGCAGAACAGTTGGTGTTGCCTTCACTTGTGCTCTCGTTGCTCGAATTTTCCGACTCAGTTCCGCGTTCGAACTCATCTTCTGAATCCGATGCGGTCTCTATGGAACTGTCTCCATCTTTAAAATCCTCATCCTCTTCTACCCATGAATCTTCATCGGCACTTGTGTCTAGGTCGTCGTCTTCATCACCTGCTCCGTCTGCTTTGATCTGCGTCACTCTGAGATCTCCTTTGGAAATCTTTGTTCGGGAAGTGAGAACGAGGAACTGACGACGACGTGCAAACTCCTCGAAGTAGATGGAGCGCAGATCGCACAGAAAGTATTGCGTAGGAATGGCGATAAATCTGCCATTTTTGGCTTGCCTGTACAGCTGGGTGCCAATCCGGAGGGTTTGACAATCTGGTCCGAAAGCAGCTGGTGCAGCCTTGCCTGTCTGTAAGGTAGGATCGGTTACGGACTCCGTATATAACTTCCAGTTGCAACTACTGGTGCTGAGTTGTATGGTCTGCTTGTGCTGGAGTTCCGGAGGGTGCTCTTTAGATAGATTCCAGCTCTCGCAAGAGCATTTGAGGATGGATGATCTGCTGA
This sequence comes from Suillus discolor, assembly GCF_016758755.1. NCBI lineage: Eukaryota > Fungi > Basidiomycota > Agaricomycetes > Boletales > Suillaceae > Suillus > Suillus discolor. Next base: position 148,262 of record NW_024541316.1, read on the forward strand.
CACGAGCTTCTAGCCTTGATACCCAAGAGATTAACTTCAGGCGATCATATGGTAGAAAAACATATTGACTGACTGTATCCGTAATATCATGACTTTGTCTCCTGTCTCACTGACCGCATCAAAAACGTACTGGACTCCATCAGAATCGACATCCGTTTGGAATGCAAAACATGTGTATTTGTCCTCCAATCGAGACAGAAAATTGTTCGGACCAAGAGCTCCGAACCATATGCGATCTAATTGTCCGATGTATGGGAGTATTTCGCATGTCTTTTCTCCGCCACACTGCTCGCAGCTAAGGAAATATATCCAGTCCTGCAAAAATCGGCGGTAGTCTCTCCAAAGCTTTTGACCAAGACCGGTTTGAGCTCGTGCAAACCATGATGGGAACACCCGCCGAAAATATGTGTTAAAGCCATTGTCTTCATTGGGACGGGAGAAGAACGAAAATTGCGCTTCTACCCATAGGCTCTGGACCTGCACGCAGGTCCAAAAGTTAGGAGAAGTGATGAAAGACTCAACACTACCTATTTCTGCGATAGTGACGTCGTCAAGGTGTTTGTCCCAGTACTTTGCTGCATACACAAGCAAAGGGCGACAATCGACCGGGTCTTCCGTCACGTCAAGCCACCTTCCCTCCCGTCTGACTAGTAGACCGGAATATCGAGATTGTCCCAGGTAATGTAAACAAGCGCGAGCCGGCCACTCAGCGCTAATACGAAGATTTGAGGAATTGTCGCACAGGATATTTGGATGGTCCACAAGGAAATCGCGCAGGGTAGAATGTAAGATACGACAGGTATATTGCTCCTCAGTGCAAGAATCATCTGTGCCATCGGTATTGATGAATTCGATGAAGGGTTGGACTATGGCACGGATGGTGTTGAAGTTGGGCTTGACCTTGTGCTGGAGTTCTTTGTGGGGCTCACTCTCCAAGCACGATACAGCCTCAGTAAGTTCTTTCAATCGCAGAGGACGTCGGGCAAAAATAACGAGTGAAAAGACTTTGCTGTAGTACAGTAGTATGTTCAGCATCGCAAGCATGTGGTAGAGTAAATGACCGACATACCAAGCTAGTGGGCGGTCAAGCTTCTCCATACACTCGAAAAATCTGTGATAATACTCTGCCAGAGTCTCCGGGAACCCTTTGAGATGTTCTTCCATCCTAGCGGTCGACCAACATTCTTCAAGGGCGTCTATCATGAACTTTGCCCAAATAAAACTACACTCGGCACGACTTTTCAACATTTCCAGGATAGGAGCTTGCTCGGAAGGACTCGACCATAGTAACCGAAGCTTAGAAACCTCGTCTGAGAAGTACAAAGCGAGATCGCTCCTCGTGTAGCCATCGATATCGAGGCTACGGCACCCCCGGAGTTCCTTGCTAATGCAATCCCGGCGCTGGCTACTACACCATACACGAACTCTGGTAGGAGAGTCGTCCACGAGCTTGGCGAGAAAACGAAGCACTAATACAGCATCATCCCACAAACTTTTCGTTGTCGTCTCCTCATCCAGACCATCGAGAAAGAAGTAGATCCTCGAATATCCTTCAATTAATGCCTTGATGACTTTTTGAACCCTTTCAAGGAGAGATTCGGGCGCATGTATGATTTTCTGCAATTCATCTGGAATTTCCTGCAGGCGCTGGCGGTATTGCAGGAGGAGTTGTGCTGCGAGAATAGACAATATCTGCTCTGGAGAAAGATGCTGCGCAAAGTCATAAAAGTGAAAAATCACCACATCCGATCCTGGGCTTTTGGCCAGGAATTCGATGGCGCTCGAACACAGAGTCGATTTCCCGGATCCAGGCGGACCATGGATCCACAAGATCGGTGATAATGGGGGATTGTTCTGCCATTGGAGAAATTCGTCATGGGAAAATAGCCATTGGCAAGTGATTTGGCTACGGCCACGTAAGTTCCTGCCTTGCAGTGCGAGACACTGATTGTTCAAGGACTCTGATGACAGCCAATCCAAGACTATGTCCAGCTTCCGCGTTCCATCGCACTCCCACTGAAAGCGGCGGTGATCTTCTACCCTGATCCTCTCTTCTCCCACCTCCTGCCGGACTGCTTTATTCGCCTGACGGTCCTCGCCTGACTCTTGGTTGTGAGGCAGGCCAGCGTATGCTTTAATCTTCACAACATCCTCACGCATGTGACTTACGATGCACCCCAACTTCTTTGTGCTGAAAGGTGTCCCGAACTTTGGTCCTAAGCCTATTGTCAGATCAAGCTCAGTTGTCGTTAAAAACTTCCTGACCTGACTTGGTGCATTCTTTATCAACTCTATGCCAGAAGCGGATAATATTGATGTAAGCATTACAGAGGGTACTCTGCATTTTTTGGTTTGTTTGGTACAGGTCGCCATAGCCAGCGATATTCTCTAGATGATCACTGAGAGAGGCCAACTCGTAGTGGATGGTTTCAAAGAGTCTCCCGTATTGATCAAGGCTCTGAAAAAAGGTGAAGTCGAGTAAACGTCACTAAAATTTATGTTCGACTAGGAACTTGACACTTGCATTGAGAGCAACCTTGAGACAGCCCCAGACGATCGATCCGATCGGATTCAAGGTGGCTAAAACGAGATGGTCAACATCCAGGAGGGCATCTACGACGAGCAAAAAATTGACTTAATGAATCCACGATACCAGTGAAGCTCGTCAGAGCGTTCATGAATGGGAGCAGATACGTGCGAACCACCTTCCGGGACTGTCTCTGGTAATCCTGACTCCGAGTCTCCACCTCTGTGATAGCTTCATTTATGGCTGTAACAGGATCATGCCATTCTGAGGCAAACTTTGAACATTTTTCGATGAATTTGACCTTTTTGATCTGGGACGAGTTGATGGTTGTGCGATACTCTTCCCAGGCCTGTTCAAAGAGAGTTTTCCTTGAGACAGAAGAGTCTAGTTGGCGAGTCAACATATCGACTTTTTTTGAACACGCACTTTGAGAACGGTAGGGACGTTTTCTCGTCTGGCTGATGCATGAGCGTTCAGTAGATGCAACCGTTTACAGACACTCGTCATAGCCAGCCTGGCAGTTAAGTATGTCATAGTTCACAGGCACAATGTCCTTCATGAGGCGTTCGGGTGGTCGCAAATCAGAAGCCTCGAGGTTGGAGCACAGCCTGAGAAGGTTCTCTAAAAGTGTTCAAATCTGCTGAAATGTTTGAACTTGTGGTATCCTGGAGGTGGAAACAATACCGCATTGCACAACGCGAGGCAGGCCTTAGACGTCTGGACTCCCGGAACGTTCCCAATGGAAGTACAAACGGTTAATAAACATTCTTCCTGTATACATGCGGTGGACACGCCAGCACTCACTCTGGAAAGGAGAAGGACGACTGTTATGATGGTACATGCGACTATCTACAACCAGGACCCCTGCAAACTGCCAAGACCCCTGGCACCCCTGCTGCTTGTCTCCCGCCGGCCTGCCTCTGCTCTGCTCTGCGCCCGACTCGCTTACACCTGCTAAGGTGTACCACTACAGCGGGGCAGCTATTGCCACTTATGATAGCCTAGAAATAATTTGGGAATTTGCCACATGTGGTGAGGTGCGATATCACTGGTCACTGGTTGAAACGTTGAGGGGGGTTGTAGTTCCCCGCAGATTCGATGGTTTGATCAGCAAATTAAAATAGCATGCAAGGCTCCACTGTCACCTGCCGCAAGTCAGCCAAGAATAAGTAATTTCATAAATGATGCATCGGGTCTAGGCCAGGCCCGAAGTTTGGGAAGGCCCGCCTGCAGGCTTAGCGCCAAAAGCTTCCATTCAAACATATAGTAGCATCAGTGAACCGGTGAACAGATGAGAATGATATTTAAAGCAATGGAAGGATAAAAGGAATGTATCCGCGTGTCTCGGATGCGAAGAGTGAAGCTCTTCGCATCGATGAGACACGCGGACTGCGTAGGCGTTCGGTTTGAAGCTTAAGTCAGAGTGCAGAGGATATAATATCCTTACAAGAAGATACGTGCAAGAATGACAATTGTGATGAAGTACGCAGCTGAGAATGAATCTGATGAGCACTGTTCGCAAATATCCTGTATGGCTTGAGGATACAATGAAGGCGAACTTACTGAGTTTGTAAAACATTGCATCTTGTGTGCCACCCGGAACGCCGTCTCGCGAATGTGATTTGTGCTCAGATGACAGCTGGTGTTCCCGAGCTTTGTTCCAATCCTGCATAGAATCAAGCACTGTGCGGATGTGTTTCACGTAAAGCGTTGTATCCGAATGTAACACGAGAGAGAGAGCAGTTGCCACAATGTTCTTGATCTATAATGTCGTTGGCACCATTACTTTCAACTATACGAAATGCAAGAAAGCACCGATTAACATACCTGACGGCCATTGAGCGTTTCCAGGGCCAAAGCATCAATTTCAGCCTCGCTGATCAAGCACCGGTGGGCATCCGATGCCTTCTTGATGAACGTCTTCCAGATCTGTCTCCGTGAGGTTTGGCACAGCGGTGGGTACTGTACCGTGAAGTGGATTCGGCCTGTTTTGCGATTGATTGAGGAATGCAAGTACAAAAAAGCGAAAGCACGTACTCTCGAATGCAGCATCACACTGTGAGACCAAGTTGGTCGTCAAAAACATGATTCCCTGAAAGTATTCCAGCTGCCGTAGAAAAATAGATACCAGGGCATTCCGCTCCACATCAGTCTCCCTCCTTTGTGACAGAAAAGCATCTGCCTCGTCGAGAAGAACGACTGCCTTCCACCGCTGGGCAAGTGCCAGAATCTGAGCCAAAGCGTTGTCTACGCTCTCAGGGCTGGATCCTAATTCGCCCGCTGAAATACAATACAAGGGACGCTTTGTCACCTGCCCAAAGGTGGCGTAGGTAGATGAAATCACGAGCAACATTAAGAAATACCTCTGCTGCTGCTTCCGCTGTAAGTGTCTTGCCACATCCAGGTGGACCTGCAAGCAATCCAACAAGACCTTTTCCTTTTCCCCGCACGAAGTCATCAAAGGTTGACGCACGCGATGCGTGCTGCTCCACTAATGCATGAATCAATTCCTTCCGTCCGTTGTCCAGGACCAGAAGATTGAAAGGCTCCAATGACCAGGACACGTCCCGCAGGCAGTCAAGAGCGAATCCACCTGAGACGTGTAAATTTGTGGCAGAAACGTGCAGAATCAAGCAGAAAAATTCTCGTACCCCACTGCTTTGTTTCGAAGCAAAAGCCTATGACAACAGGGGTGCAGATTATGTATTGCTCTTCCTCGAGTTCCTCTCGCTTCAACGGGATAGAAACCGGGAGATTGAGACTAGAGTTAGGCTGAAACATACGAAATGCCCAAGGATCGATCATAACGCGCCCGTACGCCTATATTGATTTGTTATAGGGCATACTATTAAGCAGGATTGGTTATTGCTGCTCACCATGCACTTTCGAAGGTCCTTATGGTCGTCCATGGGATGGTGGTCGACACAGGCAGCCATCCCGGAAATCTCACCATAAGTCTGGCATTGCAAGCTTGCAAATTTCCGACCCCGTTTAGCAGCAAGTTCGCGAATGTTGCGTCCATTTGAGTGATAGAGGAGAGGAAAAACAGACAGGCTTTGTATCTTTCGCTCTCCTTCGAAAGACGGGATCAGAAGCCTTTGGTTAGCAATTCCAAAATGCTTCCCGTCGTCAGTGATCACATGACAATGGATTGCAGCGAAGATTCCTTCATTTGTTCTCATTATCTCAAAGCGCGTAGCTCGGAGAATGTGATCCTGCTCGGTGAACTCGTGGTGACTGAAGACTAGGGTGCCATGACGGAATAATGTCCAAAGTAAATCGAAGGTGATAGACTCGTGTCTTGTCAGTGACTGAAAGTCGGCGAAGGTAGTTTGGTATTCCTCCCAAGTAAAGTGAAGGGCTACTTCGATTTCAGATATGAGCGAAGTGTTTGGAGTGCCTTTCGACCTTTCCAATTCTAGTCGTTCCTTGAGCTCATTGAAAGAGAAAAAAAGCAGCTTTTGATCACACTGAAATACATAATGAGAATTGCAATGCGATGTTAAAATATTTAATGTTTAGCTTACGACAGGGGAACTTCGCAAGAGGTCTAAACCCTCTACACCTCGGTGTATCTCCATGAGCACCTCGCAAAGTTCTTGACTTCGGATGTCAATTTCAGTCTTTGCGTGTCGACCCTTGATGTCCATGACTCGTCGGATGACGAGGACTGGTTTCTTTTGATCCAGTCTCTTGAGGTGCTTTGACTGTTTGTTTGTGTTCGTCCTGTTGTAGACGATTGCTGACAATCGTCTGAGGGAACTATCAAGTTCAAACACTGAGCATCCTGTTCTGGAGGTGCTTACGGATCAAAACTGTAACGAAGATTGACATGAAGAATTGGGACGATACGGAGGAACTCACTATTGGTCATAACGAACAATTCGTGCTTCCAAGGGCAGTGTTGTTGTTCCTACACCAGGCTCCGTACTAGACATGATACGAAAATTATGGGAATTTCTTGTGGACTGGGAACAACGCAGTGTGCCTTCAGCTTTATGTCTGATGAGAGTTACAGGTGGAAGACCACGTGTCGAGTGCCTGTACACTGCATATCATCTTACATCCGCCGTCACATTTGAAATGCAATGCCAAAGGTGAGTGGGTTCATACCGACTGCATAGCCGCAAGCTTCGAAAGGGTCGTCAAAATAGCAGGATGGAATGGGGTAAGAATGAGCCACCCCAAATCAAAACCGCCCTTAGATAGAACGGCATTTGGATACACGCAGCCAGGGTGTGCAGCTGATGCAAAAAATGACTTATCAGCATGAACCCGGGCAGCCAGACTTGATATCATGATGACTTGACTATCAACATGGTCAGGCTGTCGTTACAATGTGATGCCTACAACCTTTGTCTTGCTCTAGGTATATGTAGAAGCTGCAAGTTTAATGTTTCCTCCTTGAAGGTCTGATCGAGTAGCATGTTATAGGTGGCAAGTGATATGTTGCAAGAAGGGGTGCAGGTAGCAATTTCTGATCCGCTATGCGTCTTCAGGTCATCTAAGATCCACATCCTGCGCCTGGTTCCAGCCTGAGTAGAAAAGGCCCGTCTCAATCTTACTACCTTCTTCTTGCGAAGGAGAGATATGGGCGTTGCCAGCAGCCATACACGTACGATACTCCACATACCCCGCGTATTCCAGAAGAGAAGGAAAATTGCAATAGAAGGGACAGGACTGGGTGAGTGACACATATATGCCGAGTAAATGAATTTGCCGCTTGCTAACAGAGGAGCACACATCAAGAGCCTGGGAGGGAGAAAGGCCTCATGTCTATAGTATTATGTAATAACGCAGACATCTGCATTAGGTTGCAGTATGCCGTACTCGATGGGTTCAAGTTGTCGGAACAGTCAAATATCTCACTGTTCATCCGTTCACTGATACTTAGCTTGGCGGCCTACATACCTTATCCTCTGGCCAGAAGTATTACCCCAAAGGCACCAACCATAATATGAAGCAACGAATCGTGTTGCAAAGAGAACAATTTGTAGACTTCAATCCTGATGTTGTGATGTTCGCACCTCACCGACGCGAGACTCGAGTCGATCATTCTGTCTGAGATCGGTATCGTGTTATGGCTTGCTGGTATCGCTGGCTCCGTCTATACATATGGGTTCTGGACTGTTTTTTTTGGCTCTACCTAGTGCCTTACCTCTGGGTCAACCACTGGCTTGTCCTCATGACGTTTCTTCAACATACCGACCCACTTCTCCCCACTACCGTGCCTCCGAGTTTACTTTCCCCCCTGGTGCTCTGGCTACTTTGGACCGCAATCTTCTTGGTGGCTGTGGCTCGATTATGGGTTGGATCGGTGCTCAAGCTACCCACGGTATCTCTGAGACCCACGTCCTTCATCACGTCTCCAGCAAGATCCCTCATTACAACGCTTGGGAAGCCTCTAATGCTCTTTATAAGCGCCTTGGACAAGCAGGTATTAAGCTGGAGGGTGCTCCGGGTGGACGGGGGGGAAGTCTACAGGGTTTTCAAGGAATGCAAGGTCAGTATAATCTTTTCGTTCGCTATTATCGATCAATCGTCGCTCATGGATATATCTTTCTCGATCCTAGAACTTTTTGATGTCTTGACTGCTAGTAAGCGCGAGGACTTCAATTGGCAGCATGTTGTATTAGTGCGTTGCGTGCTGTGACTGGATGTAGAGGTGACTCGGGACGATACGAAGCTGCGGCAAGGTCTGACAAAAGCTTTCCGTACGTGAATAGGACAATTCGTTTGGGGTGCATATGGATTGGATTCTAGATCTAGAAAACGATCTTTCAAAATAAGGCCGTGTCTATTAGTCGTCATCATTCATGGACTGCCTGCTGAATCTCATTCTTCCACAAATCTGAGAAGTCTTTGATGTCCTGACCGCTACTCAGCGCGAGGGCCTCCATTAGCAACATGTTGTGTTGGTAAGCCGGTGCGTTACGCGATACGACCGCACGTAAAAATGAATCGATGATACGGAGCCAAGGTGTACTCGACCCGTGAAGATCGACAAGAGCTCTTCGTACGTATGTGAATAGCAGCGCATCCGTTTCGGGGTGCGTATGGGTTGAAGTCTAGCCGTGTCTCCGAGACAGGTCACGCGTCATCAACACGTCAAAGACGTCTTCAGAAGTGTGACTCATGAGTGCGCGGACTACGACAAAAACGATGGGACACATACAGTCTTGAAGTTGTCTGGTTCTGACTTATTCAGGTTTGCGCGTTATCTTTGTATGTTGAGAACACTTCAAGCTTTAACCGGTCACTTCTCATGTGAGCTTTGGTTTTTGAAGTCGACGACGAGTCAGGGCTCAACTAGATTTAGGAGAAGAACGAATCGGCATAGTTGACATACTGAGGAAGTACATGAATTCTGGAAACTGGTACCAATATTGTAGGGTCTCAGATCTAGTTCCTAGTGCTAGTATAATCAATAGATGGACGGTTCCACTGTGAACAGAAATGAGAATGGACCATGCACGTAGTCTGAGATTAGCATTCACAGTCACAATCATCATCAGGATTGAAGCGTTCAACTGGCATGTGAGGGTCTAAATGGCCAACGCCGCGATCTTGTAAAATATTTGCGCGGGCATGAGATTCAACCCATCCGCCAAGGTTGGTGTCTTCATCGACATAGCACCCAATGGGCGGATGAAATTCCCCTCTTCTGCCAACAGAGTGGTCAATGACGCGTTTCACCAACAAAGCGTTGTAATCCTCTTCAGCTTCGTTTGGTTCAATATCCCTCAGTGCGGTAAAGTCGCTCCCGATGAGTATGCGTGCGGGTAATTGCTCCTTGCCGCTCTTGTTCTCCGCAGGAGGGAAATAGTATACTGCTCGGTTATTTGCACTGTGCGGGAGAAAAAATGGCTTCCGAGGTGTCCACACGGCTTGTAGATTCTCTTTGGCCTTCTCTTCTGTTGTACCAAACAACGGAATGCGGTAAACTTGCAGCAACTTTCCACTGCAACTGAAGTAGAGATCCTTCGATGTCCAAGTGAGCGTGAATGGCATTTTCGTTACGTGCAGCCGTGTGGTTTGGCCTAACGCTAGTTTCATGCGATGAATTTGCTGAGGAGGTGACCTGGTGGTCTTTCTCCGAGAGAGACGGTACGTGCACACGAGGACAGCTAGTTTGATGGGAGGTAGGGGTTCTGAGTCCTTCTTCAATTCTGGAGTCTTTCTTTGTGCTTCAAGGGTGGCAATATGCAAAAATTCACCACATTCAGAAAAACGGATTTTCATGAAGACCTGACCCGCTGATATTAATCATCAGCACCGATTACTGCGATTTGGATCGGACTTACTGTAGGGAGTTGATGGCTGCAGCCGCCGGGTGAAGTGCGTTTTAACCAAGTAATCCACAAACAGGACATTACCATCGGCGAGTGGCCAGACGACCAGGGACTTCGTGGGGTGGAAGACAGGTGGCGAAGCGAACAGTCTACATTTGATTGGCTGCCTCAAGCGGAAGAGACGAGTGCACGATTGAGTGTCAAACACAGTGATGGTTGCTCGAGCCTTTCGCTTCTTTGCGCGTTTATTCGACAGTCCTTCCCAGTCGTGTTGTTCCTCATTGCGAAAGAGGTTATCGTCGAACACTTCAGATGGGATAGCATCATCTTCAGAACTGCTTTCTAAATCTTCTTCGTGGTCGGAAACGTCATTGCAGTCCTCAATATCAAAGGAACGACGGCTCTCGTTGTCTGTGTCTGTGTCTTCGCCGCCAATGTGATTGGCCCACGGAGGGAGTATATCGTCTTCTAATTCGAAATTAGCAGAAGAATCGGTGCTGCCTTCACTTATGCTCTCATCGCCCGAATCCTCTGACTCAGTTCCACATTCAGACTCGTCTTCTGAATCTGATGCGGTCTCTATGGAACTGTCTTCATCTTCCGGGTCCTCGTCAAGTCCATCCCCCTCCGAATCTGATGCAATCACTATGGAACTGTTTTCATCTTCCGAATCCTCGTCAAGTTCGTCCCCTTCTACCCATGGGTCTTCATCACCCGCCCCGTCCGCTTTGTGCCGGGTCACTTTGAGATCTCTCCTGGAAATCTTCGCTCGGGAAGTGAGAACGAGGAACTGACGCTGACGTGTAAACTCCTCAACGTAGATGGAGCGCAGATCGCACAAAAAGTACTGCGTAGTAATGGCGACAAATGTGCCATTATCGGCTCGTCTGTACAGCTGGGTGCCAATCCGGAGGGTTTGACAATCTGCTCCAAAAGCAGCTGGCACAGCCCTGCCTGCCTGTAAGGCAGGGTCGCTTACGGACTCTGCATACAAGTTCCAGTTGCAACTACTGGCAGTAAGTTGTATAGTCTGCTTGTTCTGGAGCTTTGGAGGTTGCTCTTTAGATAGATTCCAGCTCTCGCAAGAGCATTTGAGGATAGATGTGCTATTAACACGAGCTTCTGGCCGCAATACCCTATATGTTGACTTCAGTGATCGTATGGTAGAAAAAAATATTCACTGACTGTATCCGTAATATCATGATTTTGTCTCCTGCCTCACTGACTGCATCAAAAACATACCGGACTGCATCAGAATCGAGACCCGTTTGGAAAGCGAAACTTGTGCATCTGCCCTCCAATTGAGACAGGAAATTGTTTGGACCAAGAGCTCCGAACCATATGCGATCCAATTGTCCGATGTATGGCAATATTTCGCATGTCTTTTCCCCGCCACACTGCTCGCAGCTAAGGAAATATATCCACTCGTGCAAAAATTGGCGGAAGTCTGTCCAAAGCTTTTGACCAGGACCGGTTTGAGCTCGCGCAAACCACGACGGGAACACCCGCCGTACATACATGTTGAAGCCATTGCCCTCGTCGGGACGGGAGAAGAACGAGAATTGTGCCTCTACCCATAGGCTCTGGACCTGTATGCAGGTCCGAAAGTTAGGAGAAGTGATGAAGGACTCGACACTACCAATGTCAATATTGACGTCATCAAGGTGCTTGTCCCAGTACTTGGCAGCGTACACAAGCAAAGGGTGGCAATCCACTGGGTCTTCCTCCACATCAAGCCACCTTCCCTCCTGTCTGACTAGTAGGCCGGAATATCGAGATTGACCCAGGTAACGTAAACAAGCGCGAGCCGGCCACTCAGCGCTAATACGAAGATCTGAGGAATTGTCGCACAGGATATTTGGATGGTCCACAAGGAAATCGCGCAGGGTGGAATGTAAGATACGACAGGTATACTGCTCCTCAGTGCAAGAATCATCTGTCCTATTGGTATTGATGAATTCGATGAAGGGTTGCACGATGGTACGGATACTGTTGACATTGGGCTTGGCCTTGTGCTGGAGTTCTCTGTGGGGCTCACTCTCCAAGCACCACACAGCCTCGGTAAGTTCTTCCAATCGCAAAGGACGTCGGGCAAAAATAACAAGTGAAAAGACTTTGCTGCACAGTTATATGTTCAGCATCCCAAACATTTGGTGGAGTAAATGACAATCGTACCAAGCTAGTGGGCGGTACGACCTCTCCATACGTTCGAAAAATCTGTGATAATACTTTTCCAGAGTCTCTGGGAGCCCTTTTAGAAGTTCCTCCATCCTAGCGGTTGACCAACCCGCTTCGAGGGCATCTATCATGAGCTTTGCCCAGATAAAACTACATTCGGCACGACTTCTCAGCGTCTCCAGGATACAAGTTTGGTCGGAAGGACTCGACCACTGAAGCTTGGAAACCTCTTCTGATAAGTACAAAGCGAGATCGCTCCTCGCGTAGCCATCAATATCGAGGCTAGGGCGTCCCTGGAGTTCCTTGATAATGCGGTCCCGGCGCTGGCTACTACACCAGACACGGACTTTGGTAGGATAGTCGTCTGCGAGCTTGATGAGAAAACGAAGCACTAATACAACATTGTCCCATGAACTCTTCATCGTAGTTTCTTCATCCAGACCATCGAGAAAGAAGTAGATTCTCGAATGTCCCTCAATTAATGCATTGATGATTTTTTGAGCCCTTCCAAGGGGAGATTCAGGCGCATGCATAAGTTTCTGCAATTCATCCGGAATTTCCTGCAGGCGCTGGCGGTATTCAAGCAGTTGTCGCGCGAGAATAGACAATGTCTGCTGTGGTGAAAGATGCTGCGCAAAGTCATAAAAGTGATAAATCACTACATTTGATCCTGATCTTTTGGCTAGGGATTCGATGGCGCTTGAACACAGTGTCGATTTCCCGGATCCAGGCGGACCATGGATCCACAAGATCGGTGATGATGAGGGATCGTTCTTCCATTGAAGAAATTTGTCATGGGAAAACAGCCATTGGCAAGTGATTTGGCTACGGCCACGTAAGTTCTCCTCTTGCCGTGCGAAACATAGATCATTCAAGGATTTCGAATCTGATGACAGCCAATCCGAGACTATGTCCCATTTATGTGCTTCATCCGACTCCCGCGGAGCTGCTTCATCCACATGACGGTACTCCCTCGACTCTTGCTGACCAAGTCGACCGGCGCAGTCTTTAATCTTCTCGGCGTCACAATGCATGTCGTTTATGATGCCTCCCAACTTCTTTGTGCTAAAAGGTGTCCCGAACTTGAGTCCTAAGCCTATTGTCAAATCAAGCTCGGTTATCATTACAAACATCGATCTGACCTGACTTAGTGCATTCTTTATCAACTCTATACCAGAACCGGATAACATTGATGTAAGCGTTGCAGAGGACCTCCTGCATGTCTGCGTTCTTTTGGTACAGGTCGCCATAGACAGTAATGTTCTTTAGATGACCACCGAGAGAATCCAACTCGCAGTGGATGTTTTCAAAGAGTCTCGCGCATTGACCAAGGCTCTGAAAAAAAGTAGAGTTGAGCAATGAGTATCACTAAAATTTACGTTCGACTAGAACTTGGCACTTGCATTGAGAGCAACCTTGAGACAGCCCCAGGCAATCGATGCGATAGGATCCAAGGTGGCTAAAACAAGATGGTCAATATCCAGGAGGGCATTTATGACGAGCACGGAATTCACTCAATGCATCCACAATACCAGTGAAACCCTCCAAGGCATCCACGAATGGGAGCAGGTACTTGCTAACCACCTTCTGGGATTGTTTCTGGTAATTCTGATTCTCCACCTCTGTGATCGCTTCATTTATGGCTATAACAGGATCCCGCCATTCTGAGGCAAACTGGGAGCATTTTTCGATGAATTTGACCTTCTTGGTCTGAGACGACTTGATGGTTGTGCGATACTCCTCCCAGGCCTGTTCAAAGGGAGTTTTCCTTGAGACCGAGAAGAGTTTAGTTGGTACATTAACATATCAACTTTGAACACGCACTCCTGGGAAGTTGTATTGTCTGGCTGATGCATGAACGTTGAGTGGATGTGACTGTTTACACAGATGTTCCTCATAGCCGCAACCAGCCTGGCGGTTATATACGTCTGGACTCTGTAGATACTAGACACAGGTCCTTCATGAGGCGCTTGGGTGACATAAGTGATATCACAAATCAGAGGCCTTAGGACTGGAGCACAGCCTGACGAGGTTCTCTAGAAGTATTCAAATCTGCCCGATAGTTCGTGAACCTGGAGCGTACCCTGGGGCCTGGGGTTGGAAATATCACATTGTAGTAGTACAACCCTCTTGGAACGTTCCCAATGGAAGTGCAAACAATCAATAACAGAACTTTGTATATACTTCCAGTGAGGAATTCGTTACATCATACGTACATGGAGCGAGGTGCGATATCACTGTGATCACTGGTTGAACGTTGAAGCGTTGAGGGAGCTATCATTGTGATCCCCCGCAGATTCTACTAGTTCCGGACCAGATAGTTCGATCAGCAAATTCAGATGAGCGTTCAATCAGCGCGCAAGGCTCCACTATCACCTGTCTGGACTCTGCAGGTCAGCTAAAGAATTTTAATGATAATGATGTGGCGTATCAAGCTTCCATTCATGTCACTGTGCACACAACTGAGCGATGAGCGTTCGAGCGTTCAACGGTGATCCGACATCAACGCAAACCCGACAATAGCGGTACAATGAGAATTCTTAGGCCTCACAAACTGAGGATCGACACCAGGTAGTACTAGTAGACTAATCGCGCCGCCCGAAAACAAGTCCATAAAAACATTCTGTTTGCGCATTAGATTTAATAGGTCAGGTTCGCCAAAAAGTAAAAGGTTTACTGTGGCTAATCACGAGTCCTTACTTGCCCAAATCTTCCTCTCGCCACATGGTTTCTATTCCAGAGCCAGTCGAACATGAAGCCTAATTTATAATGGCATGTGGTCTGCGATAATATGCGGTAGACCCTACAGAACAGACATCCAACCGTGTACTACGTGTTGAATTGTGCCCATTGAGTGGCGGGTAAAAACATAGCTAAGTGTCTAAATTCCAGGGCGTAGTAGTGCAATATAAAGTCCAATCAATGACATGTGGCCAAGTTTGGCCAGCTTATGCACTCTTAAACAAGAAGAGATATGCAAGAATAACAATCGAGATGTGTGCAACTGAGATTGAATCTGATCAGTACTGTTCGCAAATATCCTGTATGGTCCGAAAGTCCCCACAGGATACAACGAAGGCAAACTTACTGTAATGCACTGCACTTTCAAGTCGTATGCCAGCCGGGACAGCGACCCGCAAATCTGATTTATGCTCAGATGCCAAATAACTTGTGTTGTGGTGTTCCCGAGCCTTGTTCCATTCCTGCATAGAATCAAGCACTGTACGGATGTGTTCCACAGAAAGCGGTGTATTGGAATGTAACGAGAGGGAGAGAGAAGTTCCCACAGTGTTCTTGATCTATAATTCCGTTGGCGTTTATTTTAAACTATACGAAATGCAAGAAAGCAATAATCAACATACCTGACGACCGTTGAGCGTTTCCCGAGCCAAGGCATCGATTTCGGCCTCGCCGATTAAGGACTGGTTGGTATCCAATGTCTTATCAATGAATGTCTTCCAGATCTGTCTGCGCGAGACATGAGACAGCAGCGGGTAGTGCACCGTGAAGTGAATTCGGCCTGTTTTGCGATTAATTGAGGAATGCAAGTACAAAAAAGCAAAAGTACATACTCTCGAATGCAGCATCACACTGTGAGACCAAGTTGGTCGTCAAAAATATGATTCCCTGATAGTATTCCAGCTGCCGTAGAAAAATAGAGACTAAGGCATTCCGCTCCACATCAGTCTGCCCCCTCTGTGACAGAAAAACATCTGCCTCATCGAGAAGAACGACTGCTTTCCACCGTTGGGCAAGTTCCAGAATCTGAGTCAGACCGTCATCTACATGCTCAGGGCTGGACCCCAATTCGCCAGCTGAAATACAATACAAAGGACGTTTTGTCACCTGACCGAAAGTGGTAAGGGTACATGAAATCATGAGCAATGTCGAGAAATACCTCTGCTGCTGCTTCCGCTGTAAGTGTCTTACCACATCCAGGTGGACCTGCAAGCAATCCGACAAGGCCTTTTCCTTTCCCCTCTACAAAGTCATCAAAGTTCGACGCACGCGATGCGTGCTGCTCCACTAATGCATGGATCAATTCCTTGTGTCTGTTGTCCAGGACCAGACGATTGAAAGGCTCCAATGACCAGGATACGTCCCGCAGGCGGTCAAGAGCGAACCCACCTGAGACATATAAGTTTGTTATAGAAAGGTGCAGAACCAAGCATAAAAATTCCCGTACCCCACTGCTTTGTTCTGAAGCAAAAGCCCATGATAACAGGAGTGCAGATCATGTATTGCTCTTCCTCGAGTTCCGCTCGCTTCAACGGGGTAGAAACCGGGAGATTGAGACTAGAGTTAGGCTGAAACATACGAAATGCGCCAGGATCGATCATGACGCGCCCGGAAGCCTATATTGATTTGTTATAGGCCATACTATTAAGCAGGACTGGTTACTGTTGCTCACCCTGCATTTTCGAATATCCTTATCGTTGACGACACAGGCAGCCATCCCGGAAATCTCACCATAAGTCTGACATTGCAAGCTTGCAAATTTCCGACCTCGTGTGGCAACAAATTTGCGAATGTCGCGTTCATTCGAGTGTAAGGAGAGAGGAAAAACAGACAGGCTTTGTATCTTTCGCTCTCCTGTGAACGACGGGATCAAAAGCTCTTGTTCAGAAATTCCAAAATGCTCGCCGTCGTCAGTGATCACATGGCAATATATTGCAGCGAAGATTCCTTCAGCTGTTTGTACGATGTCAAAGCGCGTCACTTGGAGAATGTGGTCCTGCTCGGTAAACTCGTGGCGATTGAAGACCAGGATGCCATGACGGAATAATGTCCAAAGTAAATCGAAGGTGATAGACTCGTGTCTTGTCAATGACTGAAGGTCAGCGAAGGTGGTTTTGTGTTCCTCCAAGATAAAGTAAAGGGCTACTTCGATTTCAGAAATTAGCGGAGCGTTTGGCGTGCCTTTCGACCTTTCCAATTCTAGTCGTTCCTTGAGCTCGTTGAAAGAAAGAAAGAGCAACTTCGTGTCACACTGAAACACATAATGAGAATTTTATTGCAATGTTAAAATATGTGATGTTTAGCTTACGACAGGGGAACTTCGTGAGAGTTCTAAGCCCTCCACACCTTGGTGTATCTCCATAAGCACCTCGCAAAGTTCTTGACTTCGGATGTCAATTTCAGTCCCTGTGTATCGGCCTCTGTCGTCTATGACTCGTCGGATGACAAGGACTGGTTTCTTTTGATTCAGTCTCTTGAGGTGTTTTGACTGTTTATCTGTGTTCGTCTTTTTGTAGACGGTTGTTGACAATCGCCTGGAAGAATTGTCAAGCTCAAACGCTAAAAATTCCGTTCTGGAGATGCTCACGGATCGAAACTGTAAAGAAGATTGATACGAAGAATTGGGATGATACGGAAGAACTCACTACTCGTCATAACGAGCAATTCGTGCCTCCAAAGGTACTAGCGTTGTTGTTCCTACACCAGACTCCATACTAGACATGATGCAGAAAAATACAACGACTTCTTGTGGATCGAGAATGACGCAGTGTACCTTAGCTTTATGTATGTGAGAGTAGCACAGGTAGAAGACCACATGTCGAGTGCCTGGACACTGCATAGAATCTTACAGACCCTGTCAAATTTAAATGCCCTCCATAGATGTCGGATCAAGTGGCATGTGATAGGTGAGTGATATGTTGCAAGAAGGGGTGATAAGTAGCCTCCATTAGTCCGTCATAGTTGCATCATAGCCTTATGAGGTCCACCTCCTGCACCTAATTCCAGTCGAAGACGTCTCGACCTTACTTGCAATGGAGATACCCCGCATGTCCTGTGTATTCTATAAGGGTCAGACCGTAAAGAACGACACAATATGTACCAGGATTCCGTTGACGATCACATATCTGTATAACTATTGCACGTATTGCAGCTACATTGCAACGGGGTTATAACGTAGGTGGACAAATGGCGGGTGCTCGTAGGCGATTGCAACGATGGCGAGTAATTTCATCAGTTGGAACTTGATTGCGAGCGCTTGGCAAAATCCGGAGTTTTCCCTGATGTCTGGACTCTGATGGAACTGTCGTTTGGTGCCTAACGTAAACGCACCGATCCAGGTTGCGCCTTCTCATCGAATAAATAGAAGTAAATAGGATACTGGGCTTAGTCACCTTGATACTTCCCCACAAGCTTTCCCATCTCCTCAAAGACGATGATGAACCAGTACGAAAAAATGTTCGCGGAGTGATGGACAGCGAGTGAATCGCCCCTTCGCATAACACGACCATCGTTCCGGAGCGCGAGATCGCAAGACTAGGCATTCTATTGTGAACATGACTGCAGGTCAGTCATCAATGCATCACCCTCATACGTGCGAGTATCACATTAAGTCTCCGGTATCTGACCGGGACGCCCGGTGCGTAATCATAATGAGCTCGAAGCCCCTGCCTTAATTTACGTGGCAATCCCAGCTTTCATTGTGACTGCCTTATCCAAGACAAGTCCCGCCATGTCTTCGCAAAATTCATTGACTAGTGCCAAACCATTCCATTCCGTTTCTCATGACTACGAGGATCTCTATCGTAATGCTGAACCCTGTGATTTGTCCTGGATGTTGCAGTCTCCACCGCCAGGACAAGTGCACAGGGTCAACATTTAACACTGAATATATCTGCATTCACAATGTAAACCTTCGCTAACACTGGTCTTCATACACCAGGTTCACTGCCACTCAAGACGAAGATGGTACATTGTTTTTACTTGAGATGAAAATTGATTTATGAGGTTGCTGGTCAGTTCATCAGACGATGCCTTCCAGCTTACGATAACGGGGTTGGGAAAGTCCAAAGATGTAGCATTATGGCCATAGAAGGGTATCGCCATGCGTGCATAGCGTCGTCGCACTGATCAGAAGTGGCGAATGGACGATAAGGATCATGCCTTCTGATGTCTTAATATCATAGTATTTGCTTGGTAACTCGGCGGCCGAAGCTTTGTTCATTTTATACTGACTTGGTGACCAAGAATTCGGAAAGGTCCACATTCGAATATCGTTAGCACGACAGACCTCAGAATATAGTCTATCTGAAGATGCGCATAAATATTGCCAGTGGTGGACTGGAGCGCTATCTCTACATGGCGAAGTGAACACAGGATATCGATGACAGATGGGACCCCCCTTAAAAGACAGAATGAAATGGTGCGCAACTCCCTCAGCTTCAACCCTAACACCCACTAATCATTGGTGATTAAGCACTGAGGACGTCTGAAAAGTGCTTCCCATGAGTGATACTCCAGGCTCTTCAAGCTGACCATCTGCTTACCAATGATTTTGAATGCCTGGAAGGTTCTGTTGCGCATTCTCGAAATACGCCCAGCAGCAACAGCATGCATACGTTGTCCCGAAGCTGCCTTGTGGGTGAGGACTGAATTGCTGTTAGCAAGCTGTCCCATAAGCAACGCCTTGTGTGCTTCTATTGACGACTCATACAAGGGCTGGACAGGGCCATAATGGCTTCGTAAAAGGTGTTGTCCATCTCCGCTGCAGACGATGCATCATCGCATGTTCATGTGACATGCTCAATCCGACTATAGTGTGTCGATACTCAGGTTGTGCGATATGAAATATGAGGATTCAGGTAGGATGTAGACGTCTGGTAGAGATGTGTATTTGAGAGGGTGGTGGTAACATCCATGATACGTCTTGTCAATTTTAACAGGGACCCCTTTAGAAAACAACCAAGTCCGCCTGCCGCCTGAAGATAGGTACTGCACCATAACCTGTAAACGTCCTGGAATATTTTGATGACACTGAGTTCAAAACAGACCGGAGGATGCGTGCAGAGACTGCAGAGTGGAAAGGAAGTGCAGCATCCTTCCGAACTTGAAAAAAAATCTACGTCCCCGACTCTACGAAGTAGGGAGGGTTCTGTCAGCTCCAAACGTCCATACACCTGTATGCAAATGTGCGCGTGAAGTTTTTTCCTTTTCCTTCCTGGGAGGTGGGTTTTGTCAGACACCGTTGTGCAAAATTCTGTTGTGGGAAAGTGCTGACCAATGGACGGTCCTTGTATTACATTGACTAACTGCCCTTAAGTTCTGAGCCTTCTCAACTCTGAATCACTTCCTCCACGTCTAGTGCTGGCCCCAGAGCTACTGCCATGTGCACGTACCTGGGTATGTGAGACAGTGAAAAGCCAGTTTGAGACCCACCAATTTCTGTAAACTAACTCAGAACCGGTGTGAGTCCTCTGATTACCCAAACCATTGAACTTGTTCTTTTATACTCGCCCCGTTCACCAAGCATACGCATAGTATTTATATGTCATCCACGACATATTTCAATATTATTGGGCTAACGGAGTTGGGGACTGGCGCTCGCCGCCGCTACGATTATGTAATTAAATGTTCAAATGGGCTGAAGCCTGAAATTGCAGAATCACGTCTTTCTCACTGGCAGTGAATTGGATCAGGTTTCTGCTATCCAGGTTCTGTAATAAAATCCTGCAGGACATCCATAGGTTACTTCCAGACTTCCCCTGCAGCTACTTACTAACCGATACTAATTTCCTGCGTAGATGAATTCATGATATGATATCTCCACACAATGAGCCCCGGGCCTGGTTATATTACAAGCAGCTAACGTAGTTGCCACTTCGAAGCCTTGCTATTGTTCGCCTCTATGATATTCCAAGTGTAACGTTATGATGCTTCTACTACTGACCACCATATAAAAGGGCTCAGGTACTAGTAGGAAGTATGTCATCGAGAAGATGATTCCCTCCAGATCACTTTCATCTCTTCTTACCTTACCGGCGCTTGCCTTCTTCTCTCTGCCAGCGAGCGCTTTTCCTGATCCTCGGACAGCGTCAAGCACGGCTACTCTCAAGCTCGCCGTTAGAATAAACTCGTATGGGACCAAGAACATCGCGACTGCAGATAGAGCTCGAATCCAAGCTCTACAAGCTGGCGGCAGCTCTTCCATCAGTGCAACCAATGATGTGATGATATACACCGCTGACATCGGCGTGGGGAGTCCAGCAACGTACTGTAAGCTGCTCATGCCTCTGCCATTTCTTTATCTGACGCATTATCAATTTCATACAGACACAGTCCTAGTAGACACAGGAAGCTCAAATACCTGGATCGGGGCTAACAAAGCTTATGAGAAGACTTCTACAAGCCAGGACACAGGCAATACATTCGTGAGTATCTGTTCTTACGTGGCACATACATTTGATCAAACCGTTTCCAGAGTGTTCAATATGGCGATAATAGTTACGTTTCTGGAGAGGAATATACGGACACCGTAACGCTCAACTCTGACCTGGTCATTGATAATCAATCTATTGGCGTCGCATCTAAATACTCAGGGATGGGTAACCTGGATGGACTTCTTGGCCTTGGACCAGTTGATTTAACTGACGACACTGTCAGTAATACAGATGAAGTTGCAACTGTGACGGACAACCTCTATAAGCAGGGAACAATCAGTTCGGAAGTACTCGGAGTGTTCTTCACGCCTGCTTCCTCTGATGACAGCAGTGGCGAGCTCACATTCGGCGGTTATGACGCCTCCAAGATTACTGGAGACGTCAGCTACGTGCCGATCACATCGCAATCTCCAGCGAGTGAATATTGGGGCATCGATCAATCCATCAGATATGGGTCTACGCCCATTTTGGATGAGACCGCTGGTATCGTCGATACCGGAACCACCCTGATTCTGATTTCCTCCGGTAGGTATCCTATATGACATCAAAACCCTTCTAATCCACCATTCAGATGCCTTCGATAAATATCAGTCTGCCACGGGGGCGACCTTCGATGAGACCGTTGGCTTGTTACAAATCTCATCCGACCAGTACACAAAGCTTTCATCCTTGTATTTCACTATTGGTGGGGTTACTTATGAGCTCACCCCGAATGCGCAAATCTGGCCTCGGTCGTTGAACACCGCTGTTGGCGGTACCACCGACGGCATATACCTGGTCGTCGGTAGCACTGGGAGCCCCAGCGGTTCTGGCTTGGATTTCACGAATGGCTATTGTTTTCTGTACGTTGAGCTGCAATTTTTTTGCCGAGAAAATAAAATACTAAGTTGTTCTTCCATAGCGAGCGGTTTTACTCGGTGTTCGACACGACAAACTCCCGAGTCGGTCTCGCCACCACTGCATACACCGATGCGACAACAAATTAAATCCCTCTTTTCGAAAAACTACCGTTCTATTCGTATCAGCATATTTATCCGACGTACCTTACTTGTTGAATGTGCATTGCATGAATGAGATATCGTGTTCAGACGGACAATCGAATACCGGTAGAATCCTAATGGGATGTCTCCTTGTGAGTGAAGCAAGTTTTGACCCAATAATACCGTCTTCAAAGTTTATGTTCTGCACCGAGCCTGTAATTCGGGTTGCCACGCAACGATCACGCTGCGAGAAAAGGCGCACAACCAAAACCAAGTATACATTGATTGACATGTCTAAGTCCTCTAAACCTCCCCGACCATCTTGATAATGTTACCTCGAATCATGTTGCGTTCATTGCACCTCCAGAAATCTGCCAGAATCTCTGCCAGTTTTGTCGGACCGTCCTAATTTCACGTCAACATACATGAGTAAACGTTCATCAAGTAAGCGATGAACCTCGTGCACGAGACGTCCCACACCCGAACCAGCCATGACTTCCAGCCAAAATTTGCGCTGCATCTGACTGACCGTGAGTGTCGTATCACGGCGCTCTGCACCTGGTGATACTAAGAGCCGTGCATAGCGGAGCCCGAGGAGTAAGGACGAAAGCGACGGGAACCAGCCTGGAAGAACTTTGATATAAGTAGGTGTGCAAGTCAAGGGAGTAAGCGTAGGCTCACTGTCCGGGAGTGTGTACACCACTTGTATTTGAATTCATTATTTGCGCGCGTGAGGCTGAGTCGTCCTAAGTAACAGATCAGCTGAGGACTTCCCAACTCATAACTGGCTGGCAATCTCGATGGCTGTCGCAAGGGACCCGAGAGCCAAGCTCGAATATATGGAATGCGCGTGTCGGGCAGGTAGAGGTGAATCAAGACCTCTCACGAAGCCACATGATTGGACAATTGTGACTTTGATCTGACTGTCCTACAGAAGCCACGGTGCAACGAAAACACGTATCGTAGTCTCCGCGTCGTATCAGCGAACCAGCAACAATGATTTATGAGAGCCAATGCTACTGGTTTGCAGTTACGATGCAAATAAGTACTCCTCGTATAAATGATAAACAGCCGCGTGTCAAGTTAACTCATGCACACAGGAGTGCCATGGACGCCTCGAGCGCTCCCGAAGATCGAAGAAGGTAGATGAAGCATCATCACACATCGATCTTTGCCATCTGGAGTGTTCTACGAGAGCAGGATCTAGTGGAAAGGTATGGGATACATTGTGAGTTGGAACTAGTACACGGTCTGAAGAACAGTTATCTCACTGACGGAAATGCGATACGAGCATCTTGTCTTCAGGAGAGTATTGTATATTCCGTGACGAAAGTCGTGATATCAAGTTCATGTGTCGTCTAGGTTGTGGAACAGGCCAGTGGGACACCCTGACATGAACGGAGGATGGAGGATGGAGGATGGCGAGGAAACCATTGATGCTGATAGGGTGAGTGTTTTGTCCTGCTTTTAAGTTGATGACGAGTTGGTTGATAAGGGCATGGACACGTGTTGGGGAAGATCTGGCAGCTGACCCAAGGCTGACCGGTCGACCAGTCGCTCGGTTATCCAGGGTAGAGGTTTAGCATCTATGGATATAGATAAGCGTTTGGGGAACCACCTGCACCATTCATCAGTCTCGCGCACCTCCGTCTACCCTCCATCTTGCATCCGATCTCAAGGCTATTGGTGCAATCGCCCCATCAGATTGTCATACCTCTCGCGTACCCGGTGAAAAATGAGATAGTTGGTATCGAATTTCAAAGCATCTAATTGAGGAACACAAGAACCCTAGAACAGCAAACCATCTCGGCTTATCACGCCGTCGTTACTCTACAGTACTTGTGGCGCGAATTAGATTTTGGGAACCTTGTGCTATGCTCTTGCTACAACGTTCACTCTGCGATGACGATGATAACGGACAACTTCAAATTCAAGCTCGATAGCAGATATAGCTAGATTGACATAGAACGTCAACAAGATTGTACACCCGGCATTACTAAAATGTTTGGATCATTTGCGAGTAGCGCTAGAGATATTGTTTTAGCAACTACGACAGTCAAGGCTAATAGCTCATACATCTCGGCAATTCGACCAGTGTTCTCCATGAGTCATGCGACTCAAATTGATCTCTAACCCACTGCCAGTGGGTCCGGGTATCACTAATGCAGTCCCAAGATGATGAAAGGGTTGTCCTCGTGAAGCGGGCGGTACTCAGAAAAGCAGCCGACGATAGACTCCTTCCATCCATCCATCATGCAACAAGCTTGATTCATACTGGTGCGGGTAAGTTACTTACTATGAAAAACATATGTATAGGTGCAACTTGAATTATATTGAGATGAGTCAGCATCATCCGCTCCCGGACTCCGCACGTTTCTTCCGTCCTATCTTCGAACTCGATGATGTCAATATTTAGGATGTACACAGGCTGGGCAGCAGTCCGTACTTCCCAGAATTAAGTTGTCGTTTATAATGGTGAGCATCAATACTTCACAGTCCTACACTCCGTAATAGAACTGACCCTCGAAAGGTTTACATTGGGCGTTTATGCAGTAATTTCATGCGATGGAGATGCGCGAGTTTTATCAAATCCGAACACTTATCCATATTCTCAATGTTTGCAAATTGCGCTTGAATGGGATATCGATATCTGGTATCGAATCTGGGAACCTTCTGAGGCGCATTGCACAATCAGCATCTGACCCATCTGTCCGATCACCTGCAAAAAAGAAAAAGAACTTCGCTTTCTGGTACATGGTTACGATACGAATTCAACTGTCGTGCCAATCAACATGTATGGATAAGGAACCGGTCGACTGATATCACTGATCAGCTGCCCCAACACGTGTTTCAAGCCCAAGCCCTTATCAATTTGTCATGACCTTAAAAGCAGGACTTAGCCCACCCTAATATCAGTGGTATCATGCTATGCTCCTTCGTCCATTCGTGTCAGAGCATCCCACTGACATGTTCTACAGCCTAAATAGCACATGACCCTGATATCGCGACTCACGAGTATCACGCAATATACGATACTCCCCCATGTTGCTTGAAAGGAGGATAGTGCAGTTCTCAATTCACTCGATGAAAGCCATCATGATGGGAGCACAAGATACTCGTATCACATTCTGGTCAGTGGAAAAATCTTCGGACCGTGAAGTTCTGGTTTACGATGGATACTACACAGATACTGTTCTCGTAGAACACTCCAGATGGAAACATCAGTGATGCGATTCATCATCTTCAGGAGCGTTCGAGGCGTCCATGGCACTCCTGTGAGTACCAAATTAGCCCGCCGTGTATCATTTATGCGAGGAGCTTGCATTGTAACTGTAAACCAAAAACATTGGCTATCCAATCATTGTTACTGGTTCGGAGATACGATGTGGAGACTCAGACATTTCGATGACGCTTTTCCTGGCAGTTGAAGAATTGTGCCGACGCCACGATGCGTGCTTTCGTTACGTTGTTAGGATAATCAGACAAAGGTGTTTATCTCTCTCTAATTAATGTGGCTTTTGCCGCACATCTACGCAGCAGTGTCTCACCAAAACTTATCTTCATGTTAAGATCAAGACTTGCATATCCGCTATATATGTATTATCACTTCTCTATGCAAGTGATAGATGGTTCTCGATCACAGCGACTCCCCTCTTAACTTACAGGATGAGCCATATTAGCAGTACGCGAAACTCTACCCACCAAGACGTCCAGGTCGATCGAGTCAAGGGGACAATATGACAGTATTGAGTTCAGAAATAGGCTAGAAAAAACCATGTGAAGTAGATAAGAAATGCATCTCCTACGAATATTTGGCGTAACCTCCAACGTACTAATTCACACAGGACAGTCGTTGCACATAAGTAGTGCCAGTTGCGGACATGCGCACGAGCGCTCATCTACACAGCATTTAAGCAGTGAAGTGACACAAGACAATAGATACATCAGTGCACCTTACAAGTTGGTCGAATGAATGAGTGCTCAACTTTTAATCAGACAGCAGTTAGTTGATCACTTATAATTGGAGATTGAGCGGCTGTACTTCCGAACCATCACTACCCACACCCACTACCAGCTTGCACAATCCACTGCCAGCAGCTTCGCTTGCTGGGATATTATACACACCATCTACCAGCCCTATTCTACATCACCACTACTGCCTCTCCCAATGCCTCCCACCATCACCATGCACCGCCGCCTTGAGCCGTTACTTGCCACACTCTCCCAGTACTATGTTGCACACATATTGTCAGGCTGCACTGCCGCGTCTCTCGCTTGTGGCCTCCTTTCAGGACCTGTGGAGAGACGTACCGGTTCTTGCCAGTGCCGCTGAACGTTTGAACAGCCCCAGTCGTAGGACAATTTGTAGCACATCATTCATGTACTGCCCTTGATATATTTATCATATCACGCACGAGTCATTGACCATAAGAACTTAGAAGATCCAATCTCATCAAGATCGCAAGGTACCAACGACATACGGGATCTGGGCACTATATGACAGACTGATTCGTGTATCACCATTTCGCTATGGTAAGAGCACTAAGTGATACATCACTACCCCAGCTACAGGTGCAGTCATTTCCGCTGATGGAAAGCTGCGGCTAGCCACTGGTTCCGAAGACAAAATGCCCACACATGGGACATTCACGCCATCCTCAAAGAAGCTGGCCTTGAAGACCTCCTTCAACCTTTACTACTGATGTAGAGCTTATGTCTCTTCAATCCAAACTCTGCTAATCTCCCCCTTGCAGGTTGCAGCTCAAGAGTCATTCATGGATGCATGCAATTTGTTTCTCAACCTTTCCGGTGGCTGTAACCTTGAGATTCTATTTAGGCGGATGCTACACAGGCTGAAGGTGATGAACTGTCGCCAGGCTTTTTTAACGATGTGGCAGATGGTGCTTATGTATGAGCATCAGCGCTTTTAATTCGTCCCTAATCCGACCTCTTTATCTCAGTCCTCCAAAACGTACGGTAACCATCATCGTTCCTCTTCCCGCCGTCCCCGCCCTCTCGCACCCTCTTTGGGAAGTGTGAGTGCGCTCATCAGTCACCTTTCGTCGCCTTTCTGCCACTCTCAACCCCACACCAATGAAGAAATCGAACTCCCGCAACCTATCTTTTCTCGTCACCGTCCTCGCGTAGTTGAAGTTGCTGCAGTAAAGGACAGAGAGGTATGTCTTTCTCTGGCATATTGATTTCTAGTGTTCAATGATTTCTGTGCAGGTTGTATTTACTGCTCCGCTGCCACCAGAAAAAACACAGCAGCAAAGCCAATCGCACGCCCAAAAGTCGTCCACGACACCACCTGCTCGTAGCACTGAGTTATGCATAAGTCAGGCAACTAACATCACGGCTTTCTGGGGTGTTAGCAGAATTTTTGGTTCGGGGTGCACTGAATTCCTTCAAAGAACTGTGAGGACTTTGTTTAACATATGTCATGTACGTCTCACTTACACATTTCATGCAAAATTGTGACAATTGTGGTTGTATGTGGGGAACGGGGATTGGCATCGATGAGCGGCTATCGAACGTCAGCTAGCGAGCAACGTGACGAGTTGTACAGAAGTTCGATGGTGGCTGAGTGGCACCATCAATGTTAATTATGTCAGTGATCTGATCTGGTGTCAGTGCAGGAAAAATGGGGCGCGAGAAATATTTAGTCCTTACGTATAGGAAGGTTCGTACAGCACTGGTGGCAGACCCGAGCGCTGAACGCTTGATCTACATAGCAATAAGCTATGAAGATGGCGCAAGGAACGAACCTTATAAGACGACTTGAATCCAGCTTCTTCAACTCCCAACCAGACGCCCTCTGATAGTGGTGATTGAGGAATCATCTAAACGGTGTTACTTGTAAGTGATACTGTAGGCTTTTCTGCAGAATACAACTGACGAGATGCTTACCAGCAACTTCGGGTACCCACAAAGATCTCTTGCACATTCTAATTTCCGCAGCACTTCCTCCATAGACAATCCCGAAGTTAGCTTCTGGGTAAAGAGTAGATCCTGTAAGTGGTCTGTCTTGTTAACAATGACTTGTGTGCCCTGATAAGAATTAAGGTAGGAAAAAGACAGGTCCTTGACTCACCAGCAATTATTGCCGTTGTTGGATAACCCAATCCAATTCTAAGATTCAGCCTCTCTCGCATACATAGTGCAGAATCTGTTCAGGTACTGAGCGCCGACCATGTCTTTCCCCACCAGTCAGACACCAGCGATCACGCCACTCCAGACGTTGGAAGGTCATACTCATTGGGTAACCGGTGTTGTGCATTTGCATGACAGACAACAGATCATCACATGTTCGATGGACGGCTCATTATGATTATGGGACCAAGAGAAAGGCGCACAGATAGGAGAGGACTGGAGAGATGGAGAGGATGAGGTAGCAGTGCGGTCCATGGTATTGTCTCCAAATGGCAAGACAATTGCAATTGGATGCCATGACGGGAAAGTGAGGTTATGGGACGTCGAGACGAAGGAAGTTATTGCCAAATGGATAGGACACAGAGATGTTGTGTGTACATTGTCCTGGAGTCCAGATGGTAAACGAGTGCTGAGCGGATCCTGGGATGGGATGGTAAGAGTCTGGGATGTCAAAAGTGGCGAAACTGTCGAAACTGTCCTGACAATCAAAACCGGGCACCAGTGGGTGAACGCGGTGGTATACTCACCCGATGCAACAAAAATTGCAACCGGTGGAGACGAGGATGCAATACAAATCTGGGATGCCAAGACGGGCGGACTGCTTAACACGCTCAAACATGATATTCAAGTTTGGAGCTTGGCATGGACGTCGGATGGAAAGCTTATATCGGGTTCATTCGGCCAGATTAGGATATTTGACACGGCCACTTGGCAGCAGATCGCCATTCTGGAGGGTCATACAGACTTCGTCAACGCAATCTCCGTATCTCAGAATCAACGATTCCTTGCAAGCACATCGCTCGATAAAACAGCACGTCTGTGGAATCTCAACACCGGCCTCTCAGTCAATCCACCCCTCCAGCATGAAGATTGGGTGCGCTGCACAGCCATTTCTGCTGATGGAAAGCTGCTAGTCACTGGTTCCGAAAATGCAGACGCGTACACATGGGATATTCACGCCATCTTCAAAAAAGCTGGCCTTGAAGACCTCTTCCTACCTTTATCTGATGTAAAGCTCATCGCTCTTCAGTCAACACTACACTAATCTTCCACTTGCAGGTTGTACGTGATCTAATTCTCAACCTTTCCGATGGTTGTAACCTGAATATTCTATTTAGGCGGATGCTCCTCGCCCTCTTGCACCCTCTTTGGGGACTGCAAGAAAAGTATTCGGTCGCCTTTCGTCGCCTTTCCACCGCTCTCACTCCGACACTAATAACTTGACTGAAGCACAACCCTCAACACCTTCGGGGGTTGCAGTTCAAGAGGTTGCAGTTCAAGAGTCATTCATGGATGTACGTGATCTAATTATCAACTTTTCCGATGGTTGTAACCTGGATATTCTATTTAGGCGGATGCTACACAGGCCATGGACGATGAACTTCCGCCAGGCTTTTTCGACGACGTGACAAATGGTGCTTATGTGCGTCATCAGCGCTTTTAATCGACTCCTATTCTGACCTCTTGATTTCAGCCCTCCGGAACGTACGGTAACTATCACCCTTCCTCCTCCCGCCATCCCCGCCTTCTTGCACTCTCTTTGGGGAGTGCAAGAGCATTATTCGATCGCCTTTCGTCGCCTTGCCACCGCTCTCACTCCGACACTAATAACTTAACTGAAGCACAACCCTCAACACCTTCGGGATTACATCCGCGTGCGCTTTTCGCTAGTCTGTCCTCACTCACTCGCCACTCTCTACGTGAAAACAATGCACCAAATGAACTTCAGCAATCCTCCCCGCCTTTGCGATTACATCCACATATGCCTCTCGCTAGCTTGTCCTCACTTTGGCCACAATCTCGACTCAACAATGATGGAGAAATCGAACCTCACCACACAACGCCTTCGGGATTACGTCCAGATACACTCATCGATTCCCTGTCCTCACTCTTCCGCTCTCAACCTCACACCAATGAAGAAATCGAACTCCCGCAACGCTCAAGGCGACCTCGTGTTGTCGAAGTAGCTGCAGTGCGAGACAGGGAGGTATGTTTTTTGGGTGGGTTTAAAATTGTTGTAATTTAATGATTTCTGTTCAGGTTATATTTACTGCCCCGCCGCCACTAGAAAGAACACAGCAGCAAACCCAATCGCACGCCCAGGAGTCGTTCACGACACAGCAAGCTGCAGGTACTAATTCTGATACACCACGTCCAAGACATCCCCATTCACTACCCGTCCGGTTGTTGTGTGATCTCGTGCTTTTTCTCTGCTGCGCATCTCCTCGACACGCCAATACAAATGCACAACCAGCACTGCAGCAGCAAGGCCAACCGCAAGGCCAAGGCCAAGCCCAGGCATCATCATCGCAAACTCAGCCTGCCACCCCCTCGGCATCCACGACACCACCTGCTCCTGCTACTAGTACTGTTGCATCAGGTGCAACGACCGTGCATTCACGACCTCTTCCACTGCGAGCTCGCTTCGTGCTGTTTCTTTGTTGTGCATCTCCCCCACATGCCGATGGTCATTAATACAGGTACAGGTACACAACTATTTCACGTTTGCTTCTATGTATTTCTTATCTTTTCGTCTCGCAACTACATAGATCGATCTCGTTTCCTTGTGTGTATCGAACTCGACAATACCAACTTTTGCGAGGAACATTCTGAGATTAATGACAGCCCAGGATCTAGCACGGATGATGGTTTGTTTTCCTACATAACCCATTTTCCGTCCGGATCTTCATTCCGCAACCCAATCTCGACACCTACTAGGAGAGTAATGAACGCAATAAATATCTAGCAAGAGAATCTCATCAGATGCAGTATGCTATCATCCGCACTATTTCGAGAGTAGGGTATCATGTGTGAAAACCTCTGACGATGTACGGTCATCTACTGAGAAAGGGAGCCTGAGAAACAAGCGATAGTACTCAGTACAAAGCTCTGCGTGCTCAACGTCAACGCTGGCTCAACATACTTAACCATGAACGTCTCCAATCCACAAAAGAGATGAAGAACAGATTTAGCTTTCAGTTCACTTGGGGATGAGGCGTGTGTGGACTGCTTGTTCAATAATATGATGCCACGAGTCTAGGACTTGGTAGTGGTCAATTCTTGGTAGGAAATAATTGTGATTGTGATTGTGGTTCTTAAACTTCGCAAGACAGGGGAAACACGTAGATCGCCATGGTCGTGGTGGTTATGTGGTCATGTGCCAAATTTTCACCTGAAATTCGGCACAGAAAATAAAAACGCTCTTCAATCTGCACTCAGTGAAATATATTGGGTCTTATCAGCGTCCATTCACGTATAACAGCCCAAAAATGGTGAAACAGCAGCACTCACTGGATGCAAGTGGCCATGGAATTAAAAAAACAACGTCAGATAATGGAAAAAGCAGTGAAGTGCCATATTTTTAAAGATATGCATGCATCATACCGTATCGTCATAATATCCATGGTGACCACGTGCAGAGCAAGCGACAATGCAGGATTAGCAAGTGGAGGTGGATATCAGTTTACTCCTCTTCCTCCTCCTCTTCCTCCTCTTCACCTTCCTCCTCTTCATCCTCCTCCTCCTTTGCAGCCTCGACGACAGCTGTTGCAATACGGTCCAAATCCCGCTGGCCGTCTTGGCTTATCCGTCGTCCACCATTGTCGGTCTGCTCCAAGACACCAATCTTCTCCAGCGATTGACAGACTTTTCTTTGGACGGAGGCAGAGGAGTCGGCGTGGTGTGATGGGCGGTTGCCGCGTCTGTTGCGGCCACCGTGAAGTTTTGTCAATGCACCGATACCGACGTCTTTGCGGAGGTAGATGTGTCGTGCAACAGCAGCTGATTATGATCGTTCTTTAAAATTGTTCTCTGATAAACGGTACCGAGCGCAACGCACCTGCACGGACGTAGTACCAGTCTGGGTCGTAAGGTGCAAGCTCCTTGAAAGACCCGGTTTTAACAATGTCGACCCATGTTGGGACTTCAAGCTTTCCCGACCGCTTGAGATGGGAAGCATATGCGGTAATGAAAGCATCGGCGCTGCAAGTGATATTCACGATTAAATAATGGGTCAATTCGACACAAGTTAATTACGTACCTGATATCTCTTACTCCTGGCATGTTGAATAGTGGGAAAGACGACCGTGAATAACCTTGAGGAAAGTAACGCGGAACGTTTCGCGCGACGGTTGGCGACTTGTGTACGACTCTGAGAAATAGAGTTCAGTACTGAGTTGAAATTCAGCCACCGCTGTGCAGTTTCTGGATTAGTCAGCAAGGTATTTTCGAAACGTTTACGATGAGAATGGCACTCGAATCTATGCGAGCAAATTGACAGTCCTGCACACGCGACACATAGAAGGTCGATACATAAATTCGAAGGTTGAGCAGCCCGCTGCCCTGTACAACGACATGATTTTCATCGCAGAAGATTATCAATGTAGGCGTGTCGCCCGCAATTCCAGATAGTCCTGGACATGTTTGGGTACAGTCACCGCTTGCGTTCGAGTGCAGGCAAGAATATTTGAGCCCCATTTGATCTGACTGGCAGGTTTTTACACGCACCTCATCGACTACAACAACTTCAAGTTTCTGCTTACGTAAATGGCATAATATCGTGGGGTTCCTCATCCGATGCTGTGCACCCACGGTACCATGATCATATCCACTAGTACTGTTAACAAGGATATTCAAAGTTTCCCTCCTTTTGCATCTTTACCTTCAGAATTACTCATCGAGATCTTTTCGACTTGCAGCCTCACAGGTGACTGGCATATCCCCCTCACACTATCTAAAGTCTGCCGTTTATGGAGAGACTTGATCGTATCGGCACCCTGCATATGGCAGACCATCGTCGTACTAGAATCGAGGCGCGCCATGTCCTCCATCCGTACTCAGGCAGAGTTATGGGTCACTCGCTCCTCGCCTCTTCCATTCAATGTAGTCCTCAAGCTAACAGATTTCGAGCGACTGTTACCTATCATGTCGTGCTTCCTCCCCAATATCGCCCGATGGATGCGCTGCACTATCACTTATGACGGAAGAATTTTCGAGACATCCTTATCCGACCTCACCCTGTCCTCGCCTCGTCGCATACTACATCATCTTGATATTCTTCTCAAGACTCCCTTCGAGGACGTCGCAGGTGATGATGAAGATGATGTCATCTTTTTCTCCTGTGGAAGTACGACATACCGTCACATATCCATGAGAGTAGCAACGACCAAACTGCCCCATACAGAAATGGTCAACCCCTTATTATTCACGTCCCTCGACATCTCAGAGACTGCATTTGAATACTCCGTCCGTTCACCGGACCTCCTTCGGTTTCTTGCCCATTGTCCGAACTTGGAGCACTTATACTTTCACGGTTTATCCAATGATGAAGGCACTCTTAACGCGCCACCGCCTTCCATCGCCCTTCCGCGATTACACACGCTCCTCCTAGACCAGGTTTGCAATCAGCGCAGCATCCTCTCGCATCTCCACCTCCCTGCATTGCGAGAGCTTCATCTGCGTCACATCAATGTAGACTACTCACTCGAACCATACCACGTCTCCGAAGAAGGTGACAGCGACGACGAGTCCCACGACTTTTCCCAGTCACCACACAGCGACCTTCACACTGGTATGGGAATCCGCAAACTCTTGTCGCGCTCACACCCCCCGCTCGAGATCCTAGACATGGATTTATCAGATATGCGTACCAAAGACTTCCGCTGGGTCTTTGATAAGCTATCCGACCTGAAACAGTTCTCCATTGTTGGGTCGGATATGTCGGATTCAGTGGTTGCGCTGTTCATGCCTTTTGTTGTTAAAGATGGAGATGGGGAGCAGATGAGCGTACGCCTGCCCCAGCTTTCGGTTCTCAAGATGTACAGCTGTCAACAGCTCTCGGGGGATGCGCTGGTGAAAACCTTAAGTGCACGCGTCCACTACACGGATCATGCAACGCCAGATGCTACACTGAAGACGGTAGTCATTTCAAGCTGCAATGATTTTACTGCGGGTAATGCTCAAGAGTTGTCCTGGGATTTGCACGATCGTCTCCATGTGTCGTGATGCTGTCTTTGATTTGGAATGACATTGTTAGGGATTGTTTTAAGGGCATGGTCTCAGTGCACATAGACGTACTTATACTGTATTTGCTCTGTTCTGTATCATTATTATGCAAGGTTTAATACCTAAACGATTATCGGAAGGAGTTTCGACCTTCCTTGGTCCAAGATCCGAAGTATGTGATATAAAGTTGATAACATCGTTCCGCCGAAACAGGTATATGATATAGAGGGATTCCATCCCTTCTGTTATGGTCCGACAGACTGGTGGAAAAGCACGCCGCCCCTTTCATCTGGCTTGCGTCTCATTTCTATTTCGCTATTAGCATGAACCCACGACTCAACGAAGCAGCTCACCTAACAGGAAAAACAACTTGCTGTCTCTCTGCCGACTCCCTCAACAGACGTCGAATGTCTACAACGTTTTCGTAGTTGGCCCTCCACACATTATCTCCATCGCGCTCACCCCAATGGAAAGTATGAAACGTATCCACCTCGTATCCCTCTTCCCACTTTTGCCTCACAAAAGACGCATTGAACGGCGGCTGATATATCCACCACTGTCATCCCACAATCAGTCAGCACACATTACAGACAGCAAAAAACACGCCAAGTCTCACATGGTCCACAAAGAGAATCGGCTCATGGCGAGGCGCGACCAAGTGCAGTGTTGTAGGTACAGCAATCTCAAGGAAGCAAGTCGTTTCAAGGAACAGGCTCAATACTTCCATAAATATCCTGCGGTGCCGCCCTGGGATGTACATCGTGTCTGCGGAGCCTCCGATAAGGCGCGTTTCACCATTGGTAAATGCAGCGAGGCGTTCTCTCAAGTGCACGGGCACTTTCCAGAAAGCTTCCATGCAGACTCCGACTCCCACGTGTGGATCACTATAGATGTGCGATAGCTATCAGATAAGCGCAGGGGAACGCCTTGTGAATTAACTCACCCCCACCTGCCAAGAGATAATCAGAAATATCGATGAGAGTTTATCAGAATATCACGTACCACCAGTCAGATCCCCATCCCCTCCATGTTTCCGTGAGATTGATAGACGGATCCGGCGATACGTTGACAGGGGGAGCATGCAGGCCGAGGCTGAGATTATTATCCTGTGCAGGGTTAAATACAGGCAGGCCCCATGGTGAATGATACCAAAAGAATTCCCGGTCAAACTTCTCCAATCGTGGAATATTCAGCAGAGTATCAAACGGCACCCATAAGTACCCATCATAACAGTCTTGCTCCTGAAGAGCGGTATACAGCATATGATGAGCCATCTATGTGACTGATGAACACCAGGCACGTGAATTAAAATGCTTGGAGTACACACGCGTCCTGCCATCTTATAATATGATGGATCAGTCAGATCCTCATCCGAATGGTACGAGTCCACAAAGACATCATACGAGTGATCAAAGCCGGAATCCTCGCGGGAGGCAGGTCCAATGTAGAAAATCTAATATCGGATATATGAACCTAACCAAAAGACTTGGTCGCACAGCACTCACATTTGGAAAATAATCAGAATATACTTCTCGGTGGTAATCTAGGTTGGCGCCGTAACGAGCGTGGCTGAAGAAGACTATTAGCAGGATGTTATTGAAGCGGTCGTAATTTTCCAGTGTTTTCCTATGCGAATGAAACAGTAAAGGCCGGCGGTGACAATCGCCTGGCTTGGACTCCAACTCCGAGGTGAAGCCCCACTGCGGTTCAGGGGTGTGTGTTGTCCATTCATTCTCATGTATCATTGTGAACGATACAAAAAGCATATATCCGACCAATACCGCTGCAAATACAAATACAACCGGATAGCGAGGCTTGATTTTTTGTATCAGCTTAAGAGCGGGCCATCTGTGGAGTTTGCCTACCCGAGTCACGCATTCAGATTCAACATCTTCCTCCGTGGTCTGTCTTATGCTGGAGACATATATGCCCGCTGCTGTCAATGTGAGAAAGCATCCTATGAATACACCTGGCTCGTTGAGGAAACCTGCAGTCAGCGAGAAAAAGACAACGGTCGAGGCAAGCGCGGTCATGATGCTTTCTAGAATGATATCGTAATCTGCTGGCCTAAGCATGAGGCATGCATGAAACATAAAATACTCACAGTATATGGCATAGAGCGCGAATATGTCTCGACCGGCCTCCGATAGACATGACAGAGCCAGTGCGATCGGATCCGCGTGCGATCCAAAACCATGGCTTCCAGTTCCAAGGAAGGCGACGCGGAACATATAGAACGATAAATGGGCAAAACAGCCGACAGCGAAAATAAGCAAGTTGATAGCATCGAAAAATGATGGATGGTGTGATTTGTAGACCTGTGTGTACAACAGGCTCTACTCTGAACTTGGGTCCAAGTGTGAGATTTTATGACTTACAATATCAACCAAGGTGTCAGAAAACGTGATGCTGAGCGCAGAGGCAAGCAACGAGAGGTATGGCAAGTCATTTGAGCGGTCAATGAGACCGCTCTGAATAGAATTAGAGAAGGCTCAACTGCTGGCAGTAGTTGCCTTACCCGAACGATAAAAACCCCGCAAAACTAAGTCATATCAAGTGCTCAGGAAGATCGCTATCTTACCAGTTTCCTGGAATGACATACCTGTAAAAGAGCAGCATACCACAGTTGCGGAGCATACGTCCTGCAAAAGAACGCACGCAGCACAAATAGCGAACAGAGACTCGCCGCGGGGATTACAAGGTATGGTGCGAGTGGATCGATGTGTTCTCTGCTTCTAGATATCTATGAGAAATATGAAGTAGTCGTAATTTCCCTGGGATGAAAAAAGAGCCGGACATACCACATAGGCCCGAATCGCGTACAGCGTGGAGATGCCAAGGATGGACAAACTCGAGCGCGCGCCACCAAGACTCGGGCTTGACCGAGGACAGAGTCTTTGTGCCAGCTCGTTGAGTCGGACATTCCTGGGAGTAAAAGGCTCGCGATTGCATTCGAGTGGGATATCGATATTGTCCAAAGGTTGATCTTCGTTGTCATGTCGGCAAGGATCGAGCGAATCGTAGCGGAAGTATTTTTGTCTCCAGAAGTATAAACCGAATGCAATGAATAACTTAATAGCTTCGGTGAAAGCGAGATGAATATGGATGTCGACAGGGGTTTCCGATTTGTTATGGTCAACCAGAATTTCGGATGAGATCCAGAGAACAAAGAACCCAATCTAGTAACGATGAGCTGGGTGATGTTGAGCATGATGTCAGATGTCAGCGACTGACTGGAAGAAGAGCTTTATTCTGCAAAAAATTGTAGTGAAACGGAAACAAATGCATGGGCGGCAGGCGATGAAGAACTTGTGCTTTGGGTTCGGTTCTGCCACTCGGCGTACGCTGTCGCCGTAATTAAAATTATGCCTGATGCCGAGGGACTAGTGTAATGCTAATAGACCAAAAAGAATGACATGCGGTAGTGCCAGTGAGTTCACAGTTCAAAATGTGGTTTGAACTTTGCTGGAGTAATTGCGGTTCATTGGAACGTCGGAAGTGATCGCTTCGCAACTCGCGCATGCAAAGTCGGACCTGCAAGAGCGCGAACTTGGAGTCCGCAGTCTATCCGACTCTACACTAACTTCCGCCAGATTGCAAGCCATAAAATTATAAAACTCGGTTATTCACGACGAAGTTCATGATGGTGATTGGCTAAAGATGGGCACGGGCGCTTATCAGAAGATCATGATGCTTCTGTCGCAAATACCCGAGCAAGACCTTACTACTGCATGCACCGCTGGAAGACAGGACATTGTTAAATCAGGTAGTGTACATTTCGATATATATGCGATTGAGTATACAAAAAGCTCATAATACGCGATGATCGACAGTAAAATCAATACACAACGTACACCGCATTAATGGCCATTGGAGCTATTGATGCCACCGGTATCATTGAGCTTCAGGTTCCTTCGCGCCGTTAGCCAGAAGTTCCAAGCCTTTGGATTTTTGAGTAAACCAACTCTCGGCGAGCGCGAACACCTTCACGCAAACGCTCAAGAGCGGGGACGGTCATGTCCCAAGACAGACAAGCATCGGTGACTGACTGGCCATATTTGAGGCCAGTAGGACCACTCGACGGTAAATCTTGCCGTCCCTCGACGAGATTAGACTCAAGCATGACACCCATAATGAACGCCGACGTGTCCTGGCTCCCCAGTTGTTGAGCCTGAACGAACAGTAAATAACAATAGATAAAAGCGGGGGAATGCTCACGATGTCTTCTACAACTTCAGTCTGCCTACGATGTTGTTTTTGGCTGTTTCCATGACTGCAGTCAACCTGAATTTGGACCATATCAGCAATAGTAAGATCCTGAATATGACTTGGAAATTACCATGATTTTGCAAGGAAGACTAGCTTTGGACAGCTTCTCGCCACAATCACGGACGTATTCTGCAGCATAATTAGGGCCTTTAGAGCCACCACGCAAGATTACATGTGTGTCTGGGTTGCCCTACCAAAGTTACTCGCTGCGGAGGCGTTAAAAAGGGTAAGTTGCCGTACCTCGGTTTCAATGATACTGCTAAGGCCTTCTTTGCCCACACTGAGAAAGACGTGGCCACTCCGAGCGGCACGGCATGCATCTATCGCAATGCCAACGGATCCGTCGGTCGAATTCTTGAATCCAGTGGGCATCGACAGTGCAGAGGTCAGCTCTCGGTGCACTTGAGATTCCGTGGTGCGCGCGCCAATAGCTCCCCAGGATACTAAATCGGCGGTGTACTGAGGTGAAATTGTATCGAGGAACTCGCAGCCGGCAGGCAAACCAAGTTTAGCTATATCTAAAAGGAGGGTGCGCGCGATGCGCAGGCCCTTGTTGATTTGGAAACTGCAATTCATGTCGCTGTTTCTTTATTATTAGCACTCGTTGGTCGTAAATCATTGGAAACACACTTACGGATCGTTAATCAACCCTTTCCATCCGACAGTCGTACGAGGTTTTTCAAAATATACGCGCATAACGATGTGCAAGTCATCCTTAGCCACGTCCGCATAGGCTTTGAGCAGCTTGGCATATTCAATTGCCGCACCCACATCGTGGACCGAGCAAGGACTGATGACTGCAAGTCAGTCAAGACTCATCTGCACATGATTAATTCATACCCAACCACCACTATCAGCCGATCGTCGTTGCCTCTGAGTATATTTTCAGTTGCCCGACGTCCCTCAACGACGGTGTTAGCAGCAAGAAAAGTCCTGCATGTGCGTTAGAATATCATCATCAGAAAGTGAAAGCACGCACAAAGGGAGATCTTCCTGCAGGATTTGAGGCGGAATCAATGGACGCGTTGCTTTGACGCGACGGTTCTCAAGCCGTTGAAGTGCTTCTTTGAAAGAAAGAGCCATTGAGAGATCTAATGGAAAAGAGGGTAAATATGTGTCTGTTGAAGATGAGCGAGAATACAGAGCCTACCGTTTTCTGGCATTGAACTATATAGGTTTTTAGATGACGCTGATGAGTACGGTTTGCGGAATCAATACCACTGATCAGGCTATCTTGTGAGAATGGCGATAGGTGGAATAAGAGAATTCCTCCTTGGATAGTGAATGAGAGCCTGATGAAGATATTTCCCGAGCCTAGGTCGAGTCATGATTCCTGCAGCGCAAGGTTTAATCCAGCACCAAAAAAAGTAAATTCGCACCGATATTTGCACGTGTCATCCATTTACACTTTCATATTCCTCAGAAAGTTTATTTGCGTGCCTCTGTTCAACCAACCACGTTCTTGTGTCATTCGTCTTTTCTGCCATCCTCTTATCAGTATTCAGTCATGGATTTCTCACAGCTTAACTCTGCTGAACAGGCCCAAATGACCAAAATCATCGAAAAAAAACAGGTATTGGTTCGTCATGTGCGCTTCAGCAGAGTCTGAACATTGCATCACCCCGTCAGATGCAAGACTTCCTACGTCTATACTCAGGCCTCGTGGAAAGATGCTTTAATTCGTGCTGTAATGACTTCACGAGCAAAGCATTGTCTTCGAAAGAAGTGATAGCCCTTCATACCTATCTTCACATCATTCGAGTTTAACCTTTGAGCAGGAGCAATGCGTTATGAATTGCGCGGACAAATTTTTGAAGCACTCTGAGCGGGTAGGGCAGCGATTTGCCGAGTTGAATGCAGGTACACTTCGTCTTTGTCCGAGTTGGAATAGGCTTATAATTGTTCTTCAGATGCCATGGGTCCCAAGCCATGAGAATCAACCGTGCAAGTTTAATCCGTGTGCTGTGTGCTTTCAAGGTGCTATCATAATTTTATCTTTTCATGTTTGATTAGTATGGCGACTTTGTCGCAATCATCCCCAAATCCAACGTGCATGCTTTTTTATTATAAAATGACTTTGACCTGTGGCGCTTGTTCACGCTGATAGTCTCAACTACTATCTATGTTTCCACAAGGCGCTTTATGGTTTCCTCGGCATTTTGGTTTTCCGTCTCGTCTAGATGTTGCGTTCATTCCTGTTATTTGCGTCGACGCGATGATCAGCGTTATGGGAATGTTATTTCAGTCTCCCATGCACACCCCAAGCCCTTGGCACGGTTTCTGTCATAGAGCCACTCCTCGGCCATTATCTGATATGCTCTCCGTGTCATTCTCAGGCGCTTTCGCGTGTCCGCCGAAAGAAGTAAAACTCATGACGACGAACTTTAAGGAATTATTGCCACCATGGTCAACTAGATTATGGGGTTTCGAATGCAGCCCTGATAACCACCTGGGTTGTGGTTGCTTATCGACGCGAAAGCTAGATGCTGATAGCGGCGACGTGTTCGACATGCCATCTGATGAGCCTACGTATTTTCGGTGCGTCTACCACTTGATGCGCCTGTTCATACCTAAGGTGGCCCAAAGGGTGACATATTCCCCATAACTCCCCCACCGTCAGTACGCTCAGCCTTTCCCGAAATATGGGCGCGACAGCGTGTAACGGACATGATCATCTGAATTTCGCAAAGGCAACCAAAAAATTGACAAAAACGTGACTGGTCTCGCCCTGGTCTCACAGTACCACTTAAGCCCTAGTTCTTATCCTTCTGCTTTCACTCCATCAAAGGACCCCCGCAAAAGCATCAATTTCTGCAGAGAATTCCGTAAACTCTATGCCATGATCACAGATAATGCAGATTTACTATTCATGTCTGCTGATGCAGAGGTAGCGTGGGAAGATCTATATTAGGGGGCTTTCCAGATTTGTTACTACGAGCTCGCACTGTGACTATCTCGGAACTTCACTCAGTACCAGCTTGTTAGTCGTCCTTCTCCCTCTGATTGATTTCCATGGCGCCCCATCCTCTTGTCAATGAGTCTTCGCCAGAATTCTCCCTCCCTGATGCGAACGGACACATGTTCAAGTTTCCCCCTGAAGAACAGGGGGTGCGAGTGAAGAGACCTATTGCATTGTTCTTCTACCCCGAGGCAGGTAAGCACTCGTGCATCGACATGCTCCGACCCGAAGTTGTGCTCATCCATTCGCTGCACAGGAACGTTTGGTTGCACTCGCGAGGCTTGTCAATTTCGTGATGCATTGGTTGGTATGATACCCGTTGTTGCATAGATATGTATGTGCATTGAGCATGAATTTTCAGAGAAAGAGATCTTCAAGCGGACTGATGTCCAGGTCATCGGGATAAGTTCCGATCCTGTGCCAAAGCAGAAGCGATTTGTTGAGAGTCAGAACCTTACAGTGAGTTGTCTTGAAGTTTTGGAGCGTCATGGTCTAGATGATCGCTGCCTGTACAGTACCCTGTCCTGAGCGACGAGAAGCACGTTGCGTATCACGCTTTCCATGTCGGCAAGGGCATTATGGGATTTGGCGACGCCAGAACAACTTTTGTCATCGACAGTGAAGGTATAATCAGGTAAAGCCATGTACGCTCTTCATGCAGGATTCAAATGTGACTAGGAATATAGGGATTCGTTATCTGCAAACGTAAATTACAACGCCCACGTCAAATTTGTCACTAAGGCCCTGGAAAAGCTGGAGTCTCAACCTTCTGTCAGGTCTCCGTCAGAGACCAGTGACGCGGACGCTGCAGCAGCGCGTTCCGAATCTTCCGATGACTCTTCATTGTCACAAACTCGTGACGAGTTGAGTCGGGTTGCATACGTGGTCTGTGCGTGACGAGTTCGTCTCGTACTCTTACTGCTTTAGTTGTATCCCATTGGTTGTGTTATCCATGATAATGCGTCATGTGCGATAACTCAATAAAGTCCGTACTATGTAATCAGTGACATAAAGCTGGAATCTAGTGAGATCTGCAAAACCTGCCATTTTCCAGTAACTAAGTATGGCTAGGCCTAGTTGATGAAGGACATGCTATTAGCCAAATTTGCGGGGACCATATGTGCACCATTCGAGATCGGCTGGCCTTATTGGGAAGTACGACCCATGTGTAGTAAGGCTGATAGTGAGTTCTAAGGGGAATGACAGATCAATAAAAAAACGAGACGAGAAGTCACCTTGCTTGCAAGGTCATATGGCATGCGACAATGTGTGTGGGATTTTCTGCCAATAATAAACAATAATAAATATCAATAAACTGTATACAGCTTTGTTTCTACAATCACAATCCAGTACCATCTACTATGTCGCAAAAGCTCAATTCTGCGCTTGACAACTTAACCATGAAGCAAATCATAGCTGCTATGGGAGACGACCTATACATCAGTTACTGGGTGAGACAGCACGACCCAGACGACTGTACAGCATCGCGACGACACCTGCAACACACTTTCACAACAGTGCCAAACACTGATATAACGCTGACATGCAAGTACACGGTGTTCGTCGAAAATCCAAGATTACTGATGCCAAGAAACCATGTCCTGGCGCGGATGGCAAGCATGAGTGGTAACCAAGAAACTATTAGTGGTAGTGTCTTGATCGTGAAACAAACACAATCCGTCGAAAACACAATAACCGACATAACCAAAGCTGAGATGATATTGATCAATTTCCTGCTAAACAGGTTAGCTGGTTGTATACATGCATATAAATTCGCAACTAACGCCGAACAGTATCATGCACAGCCAATTACTGACAAACATGTAGCACAACATAGCACTGTACGAAGCAATACAAGGGAATATAGCAGCCTGCGTGTATCTGCTTAGTAAGAGTGCAGACAAGCAAGGTTAAATTCGGCAACGCCGAACCCTAGTTTTGAATATGACTTTGTGAAAATAAATTTTTTGAGCTGAGACGCGGGACTTTGGAACGTTGGGTGAAACACAGACCCGGAGGCTAAATAGACTATGTGTATGATGATTCGCAAATTCAATTTGAAAGGTCGTGCGTTCGTGACGTGTGAAGGTGTGAAATGATAAAATCTAAAAGAGATGTACTGGCAGAATGTCAGAGATGGCTCAGAATCCTCAGATGGGCCGAGACAGGACGGCAGCCAACGGCACTGCAAGCAGTGTTTAAACTCCGCTCAATGTTTTCAACGGCTAATGCCGCCTAACATAGAATGTCGCTCTTGACTCTGCTCGCCCCTTTAGCCCGCCACTCTCCTTGCCGCCTGCCAACCGCCTATCTCCCTGCCTGGTATTAATAACCGCCGAGATGTCGGACACAAACATTCATACACATACTTCGTTTGGAGGTGCCGATGGGCCTGCCGATGCCCCAAACTTGTCCCCAGACTTTGGCCAGTACCACGTGCCTCAGATGCGCGTGGAGAAGAGGACTTGCGCCTTGTTCGGAAGTCGTAGTCGGCACGTAAAGGGTATCATATTTTTTTGCTGCTTGAATACCATTATCAGAGGTCGCGAGACTCACTTAGTACTTAGTTTTTTAGGGGTGTTCAAAGTTACATAAATGCCAGCGCCCAATGTCCAACCTCGTCCTAGAATAAATAGAAGTGCAAACCCCGCCGATGTGCCAGTTTCAACTTTAGATTGCGCAGTCTATCGCCAATCATATGAGTCGCCGTCATGAACCTCCAGATGGTCAGGGGTCCGCAAGGTCCACAGACGCGCCTCTCACGATGTCACGTAAATCTGCTCAATACTCAGGTTCATCT
Organism: Suillus discolor; assembly: GCF_016758755.1. Taxonomy (NCBI): domain Eukaryota; kingdom Fungi; phylum Basidiomycota; class Agaricomycetes; order Boletales; family Suillaceae; genus Suillus; species Suillus discolor. The sequence goes on from NW_024541316.1 coordinate 192,596, forward strand.
GGTTTGGGTAAGCAACACTTAAGAAGCTTGGAATAGCCCTTTTGATGTGGCGCACGTCCCCCAAGTTCCTGCAGTTCGCCATATCATATGCTTACTACCGAACGTCTGATTCTCCGCTCTTATGTCGAGAGCGACCTCGATGATATCCATCGCCTCTGGAACGATCCACTCGTTCAGCCCTTTATCATGAACGATGCTGTCACTCTTCTTGGTCCAAAGTTCAAGGAGAAAATAAGAGTTGCGATGGACCAGGCAAACTTTGGTGCCGTAATCGCGCTCAAGGAGACTGGGGAATTCATGGGTCAGGGATTGATCACTGTCTCCGAACCAAAGAATCGCGATGGCACATTTGGGATCTGTTTACTTCCAAAATTTTGGAGTAATGGATATGGAACCGAGGCGACAAAGTTCATGATCGATTTTTCGTTCAAGTGGTTCGGTCTGAACAGAATGTCCCTCGGGGTCTTTGCAAATAATCCACGAGCAATTGCTGTCTATGAAAAAGTGTGAGTGTCCTTTCATCTCATTAGCCCTTGTAATCGCATCTGCGAATGATGGCGGATTGATGTCATTCTCTTATATCAGTGGGTTCGTTATAGAGGGTAGGAAGCGCCAGGCAGTGTGGATGGATAATCACTGGGAAGATCTTTTGACGATGGGCATCTTGCGAGACGAATGGCAAGGGCAACGTTGAGAACAAAGGATGGCGGTGTTTGCAGACCTCGTTTCGTGTCCATGAATACTCAGTACTCACTACACATTTACGTTCAATTCTAATTCCAATGTATCACCAATCTAGGCCGAGCTAAGTCATTCAGCTTGCAGGAACATCTGCTCCATAAATCCGTGGCTTAGAAGTCGAAGTTTGTGGGTAGTGTACACAAAGATTCATATACATACTTTTTTGACAAGAATAGCATCGATGAGTTTTCCTTCATATCGGAATCAGATGACGGTAAAGTAAATGCCAAGGCTATCGTGGAGCATACATAGAACCAACTCGGCACCAAATGAAAATCATATCACATCCGTAAAATAATCGGCCAAACTCTCTTGTACCTCCTTCACCTTCCCAGCCACAGCAACCAAGACGTTGTCTTTGCACCACGGCATTCCATCGAGCATTCCTTGCGTAGGTATCTCCCGCTCCACAAGGGCCTTTGTGACACTCTCTGCAAGCATCAATTTGCCCACCACATCCGCGTATTGTAGAAGCAGGACCTGACGGCCCATATCCAGTGTTGAGCGCCATAGCGCAGCCCAGGCTTGATTACACCGTGCTTGAGCGCCCCCTGTACACCGCGGACTATGTGAGATAGCAGGTGGCTCGCCTGGCAGACGTTCCCATAGCCGGCCAAGAGCGTAATGCCCGGAAAGAAGGCGAATGCGCTGTGCTCGCGTGAGTGACGTATCGTTATCCCAGACTTCCCGGCCTTGAAGCATCATGGCATGATACGCGAAACCAAGCAGAGTGCGCAGATTAAGCCGTTCTGCAACTCCAACAGCGAGCGCGATGTCCTTTCCAGATGCGAGGAGCCGTTTCCATCGCGATGTGGCAGCGTCAAGAAGATCCCGTTGCTCACAAAGAGATGCAAGTTCAGTAAGTTGCACAAGGTTGGGCCCCTCGGCGTCTTCAACTTGAAGGTTTGGAGAGTGCGCTGGGCGCGTGTATATAGTCGTAAGGGCACCAAGGGCCCATGCTTCGATCGAGCGGAATTCATACTTATGCGTAATACGAGCGAGATTGAACAACTGAGATGCATTCGCCTTAGGCGTTAGCGCGAGGGTGAGCTCGTGTGGCCTGCGTGTTATTTACTAAATCCAACTGTGTCCAAAAATTGTGCAAACGTACGTACAAGGCGTATAAAGCCCACAGAAGAGCGCGGAACTCTTGTGCCGTATCTCCCTGGAGCCTGATCGGATTGTCGTCGCTTTCACCTTCGGGTCCCGCAGTGACACTCGGCGTACTGGAGCTCGAGCGTAGGTCCGAGTCTAGGGAGAACATACTGTCAAAGGTGGACTTGTCCTTCGTCAGTGTCGACCTATGGACCTAAGAGTGATGACTCCGCGTTAGTAGGACACGATTCGATGCACGCAGAAACGAACCCTAAAAAGCGTGTTTTCTACGAGTAGAACGGTGTTTCCGTCGGGTATATAGTATGTTGGATCATGATGAGGTATGGAAAGCTGGAGCTGGAGCTTTGGAGTTGTTGGACTGACATCTCCTGAATGCATGAAGCTGGTTGTGAGATAAACGTCGGAAGGTAAATGCGCCATCAAACTATCGAAAATATAGCAGAGGCTATTGGCGTTCAGGTGAGAATGTTGTTGGGCGGTAGTGGTCAAGGTGTAAGGCCGATAAGATTACTTACCTTGTTTAAGAAACGCAGCTGACCTCCTGTCAGATTGAGCAAGTCACTACAAATAAAATAAACTATGGCCTTACATAAATAGTATTGTACAGTATACCTACAACGTGATACGGAAATTATATATACAAGCCGTATCACCTGAACACTTGCCAAGAACCCTCCCATATGCAGAACGAACCAAAATAGAGAAATGATATGCAATTGCAGGTTCACAGCTAGGATAGCGAGCGTGTAGAATGCTAAAAGTTCGAATGCGAGGGAGGAAAGGCAAGGGAAAGGTCTAGAGCGAGGAGTACATGGGAAGGCATAGCGTAGGCGTACATACAAGTCGTTGGGAGAACTGTTCTTGAAGGACGTTTTCATACAAAGACATGGCGGTGTGCAATGAAAGATGACTACGTTGGCGAATACAGTATGCTATGTTGAAAGATTGAGAATTGAGTTCAGTGGAGAAGTCATGACGTGGAGATATCACGACTCGAGGGCTTTAAGCTCTGCAACCAAGCGCTAACGGATAGAGATTAACATGGGTCCAGGTTGGATAGTCGATGGAGACGTACCTCTGCTTCTTTGGCGAGATATTCCTGATCTATATCGCCACTTTGAGCTTGCTGACCCAGTTTAATACCATACTCAAGCAGCTGCTTCATGTAGTAGGGATTGATGACGGTCTCGTCTTGTGCTAGCTGGGGCTTCGCTAGTGGGACCTCAGCTACAGAAAATAAGGTCAACACAATTGTAGATGGAGTACCTCATTTCTTACGTTCTTTCATCGCCAACCATTCCTGCTCAAGCAACTCAGGAATCGTAGCCCGTTCTTTTGAATTTCGCATCAGGCAACTTTTGATGCCCTGAATAACGTCCGCTCTGACAGGTTGTTGCAGATGCTCGAGCTTTTTGCGTTCGCCTGCCTTGTTCACAACAGTAGGTATGCTGCAGCCCGGATACTCAATGACATGAGCTAAGTCCGGGATAGCCTTCATCTTTTGATATACAGAAAGATGTTGGAACGGCGGGTGACCATAAACCATCTGGTAGAGAATGCACCCGAGAGACCAGACGTCACTAGCTCGTCCAACTTTGAGCCGCCGCATGCCGTCAGGAAGTTCAATGGCCTCGGGGGACATGTAGTTGACAGTTCCGATCTAGAGAGAGGAATGAAATTAATAATGAAGGATGTATACCTGAAGCAGAACTTGCCTGATGATCTCGCTGGATGTTAGTAGTATCATTTGCGATGGCATTCGCAATACCGAAATCAATAAGCTTCAGCTGGCCCCTCACAAGAACGAAATTTGCGGGCTTCAGATCCGAATGAACAATCTTTTCCTCGTGGATGACGTGAACAGCTTGAAGCATCTGCTCGCTCACGTCAGTAACAGAGATGAACGATAAGGTGTTCTGGCTGACCTGCTGCCAATAATAGGATATCCAAACCATATTCATCGGTTCCTTCTGCTGCTCCTGCAGCAACTTTGCCAGATCAACCTCTCCACATTCCATCACGAGCATCAGATGCCCTTTTGTCCCTCCAGGTCCCGCCTTCACCTCACTATCAAATAGCTGAATGATTCGATTGTTTCCTTCAAGCCGCTTGAGCAGCCCGATCTCATTCATGTATCCGCTCATAGTTTCTGCGTCCGTCTTGTCCAGTGACACGCGCTTGATAGCATAGATCTCGTTGTTCGCATTCATCACGCGATATACGCGGGACGATCCGCCTTTCCCAATCAAATCGAGTCGTGCATACACTTTCTTGTTCACAACAATGTTGTGATTCCGGACGGGAGCAGGAGCAGGCGCTGGTGCGGGTGGAGGGGGTGCCTGCCGCACTCGCGACGCAGTTTTGGCCTCAGGCTCGCTATCCGCAGGCTCGTCCCCTGCAGCCCACGTCTTCCCATTCTTCGATTTGCCAGAACTAGGCGGCGGCGCTAACGACCCACTCGTAGTTGGTGGCTCGGGTGCTGTAGGATTTCGCCGATGATAGGCTTGTCCATGTACCTGTAGCTGTGACGATGATACATTTCGCATGGACGGAGACAGTCTACCTGGATTTCGATCGGCCAATGTGGGTGAGGCTGCTGTGGGCGGGTTATTGATCGCGAGGGAGCGAACAGTGTCCGAGTCGCGCCGATGGTGCGTCTGGGTGCGTATGTGCGCCTGAGACATATGTGTCGGGGAGGGCGATTGGCGGGGTTGGGGTTGAGGGAAAGGTTCAGGCGCCTCTTCCGCTGCGCGGCGGGCATATTCTGCTGCATACTCTGTGATCATACGGTCAATAGAAAGGCACATGCAAGCATTAGGACACCGACGCACCATCTTGCTCGGACGTCACGCGTCTGATGCGCGCTGAGTTGAGGCCCAGACTGGACCCTGGGCGTGGGGCGTGTTGCTGTTGGTTTTGGCTTGGGAGCAGGCGCGGAGATAGTCGGTCTTCTGTTGAGGAGGATGTTGTTAAATTCAAACAGCGGGTTTGTGCAGATAAGAATTTGGAATCATACCTCCAGAGGCATCACTCAAACTAGCTGAACGGCGAGGTCGCGTACCGCTCGATAGAGTAGGAGGAGCGACATAACTGCGATGGCGAAGCACGCCATTTCCGGGTTGTGGTTCATCTACGTCTACATAAATGGTTTGGGTTGGGGAACCAGGGAAGAGTGAAAGATACGCACTGGGATCAGTCTCATCGTAGGCATGCTCGGTAGCAAACTCATTCTCACTGCCTTCATTCTCATTAATCTTGTCGAACCCACCCGAACCCACGCCATACTTGACAGCCATACCCATCAATACCCGTCCCGCACGATTGGGCCCAGGCATGATCTGCCGGCCAGGCTGTAGTGGCTGGCGTGCGCCTGCGGATGATCCATATGCGCGTGTGGGGAGGCTGGAAATTGCCCGTCCGTCGAGTTGACTCACAGATGCCGAACGAGCGGTCAATCGCGGGGATGTTCGTTTGGAGGCGGCGCCATCTGACGGCAGGCCGTCTCCATCAAGAATAGTTATTAGATTTTCTTTCTCTTCCTGCACTCGCAGCTCCTCCTGCTCATCCAGCGTGAGTGGAGGTTGTTCACGGTACTCATCTCGAGGCACGCGTTGGGGACGCCCAATTTTTCGACCGGTCCCAGCAAGGCCACTCGACAATGGTGCACGTAATGCTGGTTGAGGGGCAGCTGGAGTCAATGTGGCAGGTACGGACGCGACCCGTTGGAATGAACGAGCGGAGTTGCCTGTAGCTGATGACTGAGCTCGGTGTTGAGCTGCAAGTGACTCAGCCCCACTCCCGTTTTGAAGTGACGGAAAAACGCTCTCTGACCGCGAGAGAGAGTTACGTCGCGATGGTATTGGAGAATTGAGTAATATAGGTGAAGGAGGTTTAGTGTACGCATAGGAAATAGAGGTCCCCTGTGGCGGGGAAGACGACGAAAGCTTGAGAGCACCGTCAAGCAGAGCATCATTTGGGGTTGGAGGACTCGAAAGATTAGACCTTGATGAACCTTTTGATACGCGGACATAATTGCCCGCGGAATCGAGCTCGTAGTCAAATGAGAGCTCGATGATCGATGACTCATCAGATGGTGAAGTTGATGCCCGACGACTGAGAATCTTTGGGTCATCAAATGCTATCATTGGTGGTGTTTGTGGTGGCGAGATACGGTGCTCGCGATGAGCGGGCAATATAGTTAGTGGTGATGTTGAGGAGATCATCTATGTCGGGAAAAGCTAGGACGTCGAGGATAGAGAATGAACGCCGACAAAAAGAGAGTCGTCGTCGTCGGTGGCGGCGGCGGCGGCGACGATGTCAAACTTGAGGAAACGAAGGGGAAGTCACAAAACTCTTTGTGAGGACTCGAACCATGAACGAACACGAGGCAGATACGCGGTCACGTGCAAAGTGTTAATCTGATTGTAGACCGTGTTAGTCCATCGTGGACTCCTCCCGTAGTACGCGGGACCTCCATCGTCCCAGTATCCAGTTATCCCTCTCAACTTGCTCAATCATCAGCTCACCTACGGGGAGCCCCTGAAGCATAGGCTTTGCCAATGAAACAATCATAATAGGTCACTGCGCTGAGTCCTGACAAGTCTTTTAGTATCAGCTTCTAATATGAACCTACCTGAACAGACCAATAATAAACTGGTAGCTTAGAGCGGCAGCTGGTGACCATTTGCGTCACCCTTAGTGGGGACCCGGGTCATTCAAATAATATTCCGAGTCAGTATTACCTGTAGAATTATGGGTACTACTAATGATGACAGAGAGGAGACTAGAACCCAGTTCAATTTAACACGCGCGCTCGTGACTGAGAGGGACTCCCACTTGGCTTCCCTTCCTTTATCGCAGTTTCTAGTGCGACCTTGTGCAAGGCATTCAAAGTATAGAGGAGCATTTGGAGTGCTGGAGGTTCTCAAGGTCAGACTCGGAAATCATCGTCACTCCAACGAGTGATGAGCTGCTAGGATGCAAATGGGATAGAACCTGGAACAAGACGAAGGCCGAATCTCGCCTCAAGGTGAGCGTCAACTGAATTGATGATCGGTGGAAGTGGACGCCAATATTCGTGATTTTAGCCCCAGAGGAGATTGCTCCGTAGCAGTGGACATGGTCACACATCTCGGTTTTTTTCTCTTGTACCCGCTGTTCGTCTGGTCGACTGTAATGCGGAGACTCTCGAGGTCCTTTTCTCGACAGTGCTCGACATGTTTATGTACATCGATCGTGATTGATCTACTCTTGTGGATGTGATCGATAATTGGATAATACCAGAACTGGAATATATCAAGCACGTTCGGGATCACCTAGAAGTAAGCGCAATTTGCAGTTATCTAGTGACTACTATGTACTCAATCATTAGACGTGTAGCAGCACCTGCATCCGAACCCTGCTCATGCAGCTGAGATGGGTACTATTGGACCTCCTTCCAACATCGCTACCATCGGATGGGCAAAATCCATCTAGCAAAATCTAAAGAACGCGATTCAGCGCCGGAAGCGGCTCGTGGATTATTCCAAAAATCGGCTCCAACTATCGATTCATTCTTCGGTATAATGCTCATCAGTAATCACCAAGTAAGGCATGTTCTCGGTCCTCATGTAATACTGCAAGCACCAGGATACGGTAGTAGCGAATGCAAGCTTTCTGTCATGTATCAGCCTGGAGGCCTCAACCGATTCGAAATTTCATTGGATGATGCATTCATCGAGTACCTCGACTTGGACACAAAGGATGTCTCCAACAAGCTATGCACGGTGGTGCTTCATTATTTCGTTGAGCGGTAGACCTGATCCTTCGGAGCGGATAATGAATAGAGTCAAACTAAGAATCTAAATGTCTTAAAATATACCCATTGTAGTTCCCTTGCGAAGGATTCAACAACGAGTACCTTCGTTCTACGAGTCTACGAGTCTACAAACTACATACCACTATAACGGTTGCAGCCTAGTGGGGTTGATAGTGCTAGTGAGGAGCGGACCTCCAGTATATAAAGCGTAAAAGCACGTATATCATAATAGTACTATTCAGACCGTCAACGCAATACCATGTGCACAAGTGCATTTCCTCTCAAAAAAAGAAAAAGAAGACGGCCAACGTAGTCTCCTCCAATCTGTTAATTTACACCACCCCATGTCCGTAGGCAAACGGACTCAAGTGGAGTGCGTACATAGTGTCGACGCGCAGGATCAAACGCTCCGTGCTTACAGTATGTAGACACATACCATGGGAACGGATTGCTTGTGCACCAATATCACGCTCGAGTATTAGCGAAATGATCACGTATAAGTAATAAAGTATACTTGAACGCATCTATAAACTGGCATGCGAGATGACTATCGGCGCATCGCGATCTGATATCCGATAGCTTCACGTCGTGCAAGCGCAGCTCAAGCAACCACTCCAAGTACAAAATAGCTAGAGGTAGGCGAAAGCCATACAGATGCTTGAGAAAGAGCCAAGTCAGATCGAGATTTGTCGAATCGAGCAGTGCATGATACGTGAACAGCACCTACAGGCATATATCCGGAATCAATCATCCACTTCCTCCCATTCCGATTCTGAAGCCTCGTGTTCCTCTTCAATATCTACTAGTGACTCGAATTCATCGTCACTGGCCTCAAAGAAATCAAATTCCTCCACATTATCTTTCAGCCATTGTAGATCATGAGGTGTGATTTCGTCGTTCTCCTCCATATACACAGCCTTTAAGGGGACACCTGCTTCCTTTCGCTTCTGCACCAATTCGCGTATTTGGTCTCCAGGGACGTCGGCAGTCGACAAAGTGGTAAGTGAAGGGAGACAGACGTGACAAACGTCTCGCTGGCCAGGAACAGAACAAGGGTGATAAAGTAGCTGGAGGAACATATGAGGGAGGTACTTCATCACTAGATTGAGCGTCTTGAGGTTGCCAAGCTCTGCGTACATGAGCTCCACGCTGCGGTCTGAGCAGGAAAGGCCGGATAACTTGATGGAGTCAAGTCTGCTAAGTAAACTGCGTTTCTTCTCTCCATCCTTTGATGTCACCGGGACTGCGGTCATCACAGGACCAGCAAGTTGGATTGCGAAATCCGTAAAATCGCCATCGTCCAAATCAAGCGTGAGGCTTTTGAGTGCGGGAAATGCCAAACGGCGGAGCAACCCACTAACATAAACTGGTGAATGGAATGCCAGGACAAGCTGAGTCAGTGAGTGCAACTCGATGACTCCGGTATAGTCATTGCCATAACTTCCCGAACCTCCTTCATTACACCAGTCATGTGGAGCACCGAGGGGACCAGAGCTGCATAAAGAGAGTGTTTCCAGCTTAGGTGCGCCGCTAAGGATGGCAGCAAATTGTGTCCATGACGGTCGCACATCATCTGTATGATAAGCAAGCTCCAAGTCCAAGAGATTGGACCCGCAAGATAACCATTCTTGGCACCAGTCGACATGCACACCCCACAACGCTACGCTCTTGAGACGCGGAGCAACGCCTCCGAACAACTTGAAATGTTGCACGAGGTCAGGTTGGGCGAAAGCTGTGAGGCTTTCTGCATCTTCATGATGGTACAATTGGAGAGCCTCGAGCTGGGGTGCACCTGATATGGAAGGATCTGAAACTGCAGAGAGGAAAATAAACATGTGCTTGTAACAAGCGACCGCCACTTCGATAGATCCCCAGCGTGAGATATGGGGAACAAGAAGGGACATGAGATTATCGAGATCGGAGAAGGTCATCGAATGTGGGGACTGACCAAGCTCTGAGTCTTCAGAGCCTGAGGAATCCTCTTCTTCATCGTCATCTGGAGGTTCGCAATCTATGCGTATGTCGATAGGGAGGCTCTTGCTGCGCTCAAGAAAAGTCTGAACTCGTTCAAATGGGGGTGAGTCAAGAGGTGATACGTCGATCTCCGTCCAGAGAGACGGCGTGTTAAGAGCCACCACACGCCAATGGTGACAAACATGCGAGATGAGTACCTCAAATGATGGCATGGGTTCGAATGTTGCATCGCTGTCCATTGATGATTCAGATAAACCATCCTCATCTACGCCATCGTTCCTTGTCACTCTGCTCCGTTTTGTTGTTTCGCCGTCTTCATCTACTCCATCTTTCGCGCCTGATTCCAGATTCCAGTATACTGCCATTGCCTCATCCTCCTCATCTTCTTCGTCTTCGTCCTCTCCATCCTTAATGGATTGGGCACCAACCTCAAAAATGAGAGAAAGGAGCTCCGGAGGGATGTCATTCACTGGACAACGTGCGCCCTTCGGTGGGATGAACGGGTTGTCTTTTGTTAAAACATCGGAGCAGCAGTCCATTCTTTACACAATGTCCGATCAGCTTGTGCTACTTAATTTTGAAGAAAAGAACGCACTTGACAAATTCCGAACGTTTGACGTTGCAAGAAGGCTCTAGAAAAACGAAAGAAGATGATCAAAAGATCTGCCTTGATAACTCAATATGCCAAATACAGCAAGCGCCTTTTCACCTGGATATGTAAGTATCCTGTGTATCTTACGCGTCTCGTTGCTTGTAGCTCACCGCTCACCGCTCACCGCTCAACGTCAACCGTCACTACTATAATACCATCTCGCTCTGTAGAGACATTTCTATGTCTTCTCCAGTTAAGGTCTATGTTTATGACCTCAGCAAGGGTCTCGCCGGCCAGGTCTCTTTGCAGCTCACTGGTAAGCAAATAGATGGCGTTTGGTTAGTATCTTCTTACATCGAAAACCAAGACTCATGTGCTCACTAACCACTATATGTATAGGCATACCTCGGTGGTGGCCTTCGGGAAGGAAATCTTCTATGGACCAGGCATTTGTGAAACTGAGCCGGGTCGGTCCCATGTAAGCTGCTAGGGTCGCGGGTTGGTTTTATCACTTTAACATAGTGAGCCGTAGCATGGGTCACCTTTGAGAATCGTTGATATGGGCGAGACACATATGGACGAGCAGACGTTCGTGGAATACCTTAGCCAGATAAAGGAGCATTACACTGCCGATAAAGTAAGTGTTTGCTCTGACGTGAGTTACTTGTCTTACTCACCAAACTTAGTACCATCTGTTAGGTGAGACTGCAAGATAGGACCATGAATCACTTATTAACGTTTGAGAAGACTTCAACTGCAACTCATTTACTAACGATTGCCTCGGCTTTTTGACTGGAGGCTCGCTTCCACCGTATATCAAAGGTATTAACCCTTAATTGCCACCTTCGGTTGAATATAATTCTAAAAACACTCCTGCAGATCTACCATCCGACTTCCTATCGACACCATTTGGTGCTGCCTTGCGACCAACTATCGATGCCATGTTTAGAGGCAGGGCTTCTACCGGCGTCCTAACCCCTCCCCCAGATATCTCAGCTACAGCTGATTCATCCAATCCAGCATCGGCTTCGTCTCTGCTGCAGGCTGTAGCGGCTGGCGCAACCTCCAACAATTCTGAAATGCCGTCCTCATCCAGGAACTACCTTCCGACACCTGCACCAACATCGCCTCCTACACCGGTTCAGAGCAACAGCCTTACTACACCTGTGCACATTGCTACAAACCCATCATCTTTTCACAATGTGCTTCACACACACCGTGCTGTGGTTGCATTCTTCACGAGTGCAACATGCGGGCCTTGCAGGATGATCGAGCCTGTGTTCGAAGACCTTGCAAAGAGCAAGAGCCGAGCCAATGATGTCGCGTTTGTTAAGATAGACTTGGGTGTCGGAATGAGCAATGCGGTTGGCGGCGAGTATGGTGTAAGAGTGACACCGACATTTATCCTATTCTTGGACGGAAATAAAGTAGGAGGGGAACTTATAACTGTTTTCGCGGTAACTGACACGCTTCCGTAGACACATGAAATGAAGGGTATCAATGCACCCGAATTACGCACTCAAGTCGACTTGCTCCTTTATCAGGCGTTTCCTCGTGAGCATATAGTCTTCCTTTCCTTATGACAACGAACTAATGCGGTGACGGCGATCAGCGCATCGACACACTACGTTATCCCTTCCTGCGATTGAAGCCATACCCCTTAATGCCATCTTGTCTTCTCAAGTTCCGAATCTCGATATCGTGCTTGCAAAAGTGACGGGGTTCATAGATGCCGCTCCTTCATGGTCGGGCTCCACTACGAAAGAAGCCACGAAGCAAATTCTCGCGAAGAATATCATTCCGTACCTCAAAGCACGAGGGTCTTCATCACCCCCTAACACGTCTTTTGAACCTTGGAAAGACGCAACGATAAGCCTTGTGACAAATCTTTCTGCAGGAGAATTATTCCCTGTGGCAGATATGTGGCGCGTTGCACTGCTCGAACCAGCCGTGTGCAGTTGGAGTGCAACGAAATTCGGCCCTGGAAGCCCGATCCTCGTCTTATTATCCAAGGCCGAAGGCGCGCCAAGGAATTATTCCCTCACATTCTTGAGGATGATTTCAAACGCATTTGCGAACAAGATTGTAGCCCGAGAACTTCTTCTTTCATCTCGAAGTAGTATTACAGCGCTAATGGTGGCTGCCTTGTTTCACGACGATGCAACTGTACGGTTGGCAGCAGCCAACCTAGCATTCAATATGACTATGCACCTTCAGAGACTGAGAGTAGAGAAAGTGCGGGGGAATGTTGAAGGGGACGACGTGGGCGAGAATGAAGAGTGGGATATTGAAATGACAAGCGCGCTTCTGGAGGTTATAGAGCGGGAGAAGGCGAACGAGGAAATTGGTACGCTCTCGATTCAAATCAGTCTCATAGCAGCACTTGATCATTGCATTTTCTGTAACAGTTCATCGTTTGACAGCGTCATTAGCATTGTCGATCCGACTATCTCCGTCCATTGAACAGCTCGCTTCCTTGTTAGAGGTTCTGCAAGCTCAGAAAATACTCAAGGATAAGTTGGAGAGGGGCGGGTGCGGGGACACGGGGGTTGTAAAGAAGGAGGCCCGCAAGCTAATTGAGGAGGTTGCTGAGAAGCTTTGTTCTTGATCGTGGAGTGTTTTCTCCTTGTTGTACTGAGTGTATTGGTATCATATGTAGATATCTCATCTAAGAATACATATAGGCGCCTTACAGGATCCATATAGAGTCAGGGACTAGTATTTGAGGTCATACATTTCCGAAGGAGTTGAACGAGAATGAGTGCCCGCTAAAACGGGCGGCATTTCACGCACCTTTCAATATCACGAGCACATGAATAACCGGAAAGCCGACGGAAGTCACACAAAATGTCGCCTCCGACAACACTGATGAGCCTTGCGATTTCCCTCTGTTCTTCATCTACTGGATCTTAGACGCAGTTTCAAGTGATACCACTGTCCAATCAATCGTTGGTCCGGGACTCCATAGGCGCTGGCGATCTATCCTCTCTATCTCCACTTCTTAAGCATCTGAACTGACAGTGGATACCTGAAGGACAAGGATCCTTCCATCCATCGTCGCTCACACATCTCCGGTTATTTTGAGTCCATGCTCAAGTTCTCGAGCAGATTAGCCTCTCGTTCGTCGCGTTCACCGGTACGTAATCTACCGGTTAAGTCACGCATCTGACGTTAACTACTTTTCCAGCTTGTGTCTCAAATGGCCACCAAGCGCAATTTCAAGTCCTCAGCCCCAAGGAAGTCTGATATTCCAGAGGGATATGCTGTTGATCCTACTGCAGGGAACATGTTACGGTTCCAGGCGTCACTTCCTCGGCTTCCGGTTCCGGCGCTGTCCTCAACCGTGCACAAGTACCTTGAGACCATTCGGCCTCTACTGACGGATGCGGAGTATACCAAGTCTCAGGCTACTGCACAAGAGTTTCTTAAATCATCTCAGGCTGCTGAGCTTCAGAAACGCCTAGAAGCCCGTGCCGGAGATCCATCCATCAAGAATTGGCTAGCGGACTGGTGGAATGATGCAGCATACATGGGCTACCGCGACCCTGTCGTGGTTTATGTCAGCTACTTCTACGTGCATCTTGATGATCCACGCAGACGTGACCCGGCGAAGAGGGCTGCTAGTCTGATCAAAGCTATGCTGCCTTTCAGAGAAATCACAGAATCGTCAGTGTCTCGCATGTCTATGGTTTTGATTTATTACTCATGCCAAGGCTGAGCAGGAAACAAATAGAACCTGAAAAGGTTCGTGGGATGCCACTGTGCATGGATTCGTACAAATGGCTGTAAGCTCTCATTCCGTAATCCATGGTATCGAATTAAATCCTCGCAGCTTCCATGCATCCCGATACCCTACCAAGCCATCCGACACTGCCAAGAAGTTTGATCCAAAGGCTCACAATCACGTCGTGTTTGTGAGGAAGAACAAGTTTTATGAAGTTCTGCTCGCAACCCCGGAAGGACATGAACTAAGCGAGGCTGAGCTAGAAGTGTGCGTGTTGCGCATTGATCGCTCTGAATTCATTGAACTTAGTATCTTTGGAACATAGACAAGTGGAACGAGTCATTAGAATGGCAGGAAAGGAGACAGGCGCTCCGGTCGGCGCGCTGACAGCGGAGAACCGAGATATTTGGACTGATGTAAGTACCCGGTAGTTCCGTTTAGCCGCTATTTCCAAGGCCTCATACCTTCATCCGTCCAGGCACGCTCTGCACTAATTGCAAGTTCGCCATTGAACCAACAATCTCTCGAGCGGATAGAGTCTTCTGCGATCATCGTCTGCCTTGACGACACTACGCCCGTCTTGCGCGAAGATATTTCTTGGTCTTGCTGGGTCGGAGATGGCCGGAACCGTTTCTACGACAAGCACCAATGTATGTTACTATTGACTCAATTTTCTCCAGATGTGCTAATGCATTTGACTCGTGTCAGTAATCGTCTTTGATAATGGGCGATCGGGTTTCCTTGGGGAGCATTCGTGCATGGATGGCACGCCCACGCTTCGCCTGAATGAATTCATTCTTGCTTCTCTTGCCCACAACAAGGTTGATCTTGGTGCGCCTAGGTCTAACTCTACCGGGGCCAATCTTCCGCAGCCCGTAGAGCTAAAATTTGAGCTTGACGCCACATGCGAGAAATACATTAATGAGGCATGCCAACATTTTGACGAGCTCGTGGATCAGCATGACATGCAGGTAAGTGCAGGGTCCAGTGAAATCTATCAGGGCCCTAGATAATTAAATTGCCGCCGTTCTTAGGTGCTCCACTATGAAGGCTATGGGAAAGATCTTATGAAGAAGTTCAAGGCTTCGCCTGATGCATGGGTTCAGCTTGTGAAACAACTTGCTTTCCACAAAATGTTTAATCGACCTGGTGTGACGTACGAAAGCTGTCAGACGCGCAAATACCAACAAGGCCGCACGGAGGTCATTCGTAGTGCTAGCTCAGAAAGCAAGGAATGGGCCGAAGCCATGCTTAATTCAGAAGAATCTGTAGGTCCTCATGCGGAGATCGCGTAACACTTTCCCATTCCAGTTAGAGGCTAAATGTCATGCGAAATTCGCATCTAGGATGAACGCCGCGCCGTGCTCTTCCGCCGCGCCGTCGCGCGCCACCTGCAGTATGCTGCCTGGGCCGCGGATGGGCAAGGGGTGGACCGACATCTATTTGGTCTAAAGAAGATGGTTCGTGATGGCGAGTCCGTCCCAGCTATCTATTCGGACCCAGCATTTTCCAAGACGAATCATTGGGAATTGTCAACATCTCAACTTTCTTCCAAGTATCTAGATGGGTGGGGCTACGGAGAAGGTAGATGTTGTCGTTGAGAGTGTTTTTGCGAATCGAAGCTGATGATTATCACACGCAGTTGTCACGGACGGTTATGGACTCTCGTATTCCATCGATGATCATTACATCCGATGGACCATCACATCACTTTTGCCAAATACTGCCGAACTGAAGCACTACCTCGCGGAGGCTGCGACGGAGACGAGGTTCATGATGGAGAGAGCTGCTGCCGCTGAGCAGAAGGGAAAGTTGTGATCAAGTCACCATTATTACAATGGACGTGTGTTATTTAATGGCATAATTTGTTTATGATAGTTTATGATCAGGGATGGATCTTTCGCTTGCGTAGGTTAGTAGGCTCGTGTGTCCGGGGGGTGAGAAGAAGATGGCATACCTTCCTTTTATTTGCACATCTTGGAGAATCTTGCGTGCGGTCGCAAGGGGATCTCCGAAACCCGATTTCTACGGAACGAAGGAGCTCCTTTTAATCATATTATTTCCTATGATTTGATTCCTGCGGCACAGCGTTGACAGTGAAGTTGAAAGGGTACTACGGGTACCGCCGCACTAGTGAGCTTGAACCCTGGCCCTACGGAAAATCCGGCACTGGCAATACCGACGGCGTGGGCAGAACCGTCGGCGCGGGCAGCCTATCACATACGCTGCAATAATAGTCTGTTTTAGACATTGAGCCCCATGTCTGATTGATTTATCACGCGATGTCTGGCTCCGCGTTGAAGCTAAGCTTGACCATCGAGCAACAGCATCTCCAGCGCCTTTCGTCTAGTAGACCCTAGAAGTGATAGTATGTGGTATCGACGGGACAACGGTGACTTTCCCAGGCGACGACGGATTTTGCCTAGCGCTAAGGCCTTTGAAGCTCCGCGAGCGCCTAAGAAAGACCCTGGAAGTCATGCGGCCGGCTTATTCCGCGAACAGCTTTGTTCGAACCGTAAATCATCTCGCCCGATTCGGCAGTTTGTGAACATGGGAACGGGCGCGGCACAAATATTTGCAATATTAATGTTCTGGATTCAAACTTTGTACGAGTGGAACCTTGGTACAACAAGCTAAGGTTTGTGCATGTTACATCACTATCCCACTCACCCAGCATCGTCCTATGAGTATGCAAGTCCATCTTCCTTGTCTTTCGGAGTAAATACCAGCGGCAGTTTGGCTAAATTTTGATGCGAGACTTACGGACTGCGAAGTAACCGTGAGTCCTTTTTTGATCAGGCAGTAAGCAGGAAACCGGACGAGTAGAATTCGTGATAAGACTACCTTTACTCCGAGTCGTCAGGATTATGCCCCAATATTGGTATCACCAACGTGGTTTTTTTGACCATTTCGGGTCGTTGGAAATTTGGCGGCCTTGTATTTGCTGGCAGTTCCTCCGTAGTTTCATGAGTCCGTATGAGTTCAAGCATCATTCTCGACGCTGAGGCTGATTGTGACATCCGGTTTGTGGCGTAGACGATTACTGACTATCTAGAATATCTACCTAAACCGCTTCATGGGAGCCTTTGTGTCTGTTCAAACCCGCCGGAGAATCCGACTACTGAAGCCAAGGGATTCGAAGTGGAGTTGAACGGCGAGAACTCAGATGAAGATAGTAAGTCAGGAGACTCGTGGTTCATTGATGCCGTAACCTACAGTCACGGTGCTACATATATCTATCCATTGAAACAATGAGTCCGTTCAACTCGGGGTCTCTTTTAAGCCGCGCAAACTCGTACACAAACGTCGATATCCAACACTGATAACATGCTCTCAGACGGTAGTGAGCATAGACAGACACCCACAAGGGGTCTCGCTGATGTGAGCACTGACACTCGTGCCTCCAAGCGGGCTCGCAACACATTTGATTCGCCTTTGGCCGCGTCTGGTGCCCCTGAAGAATTTGCTCCAACACCCAGGAAAACACATAACAAGAAGCAGCCTTTGTCCTGCGCAGAGTGCCGAAGGTGCGTTTCAATCCGTCTCGCCTCAAAGCTTTGACCATAAACCCATCCTAAAGATTAAAGCTGAAAGTGTGACCATTTTTCCCTCTGACTTTTGCATATTCTAAGGCTGAATGCGCTAGTGCGATCGTGTCTTTCCATGTCAATCATGCTCAAAACGAGGCTGCGCTGAAATATGTCCAGACGGTATTTACCATCACTATACTTTTGAGCATTCAATCTGACCGTATCTTGTATACAGGTGCTCTCACCTCTGGAAAGGGCAGCAGGTTAGTAGCGGGGTCTCTGGCGAATCCTTCCACTAATGATCGATCAAGGTTCATTCTTGCCAACACTGAGCAACTTCATGCAAAAATCATTCAAATGAGCGATCGTATACGACAACTTGAAGACGCCTTGGAGACCGTGCAAGCAAAATGTTCATCCGACCCTCATCCCCTCTTGCACCAAGATTCCCTGCGTATTAAAAATTCGCTGGAGCTCTATAGCTCTCACGCGACCGGTGGACGACATACCCAGATGGATGGGACAATCAAAGAAAATCACTCAAGCAATTCCCAACTCCCTGTCGCCTCATCTTCAACACGAGACGCAGACAAGGTTCAGGATAGCCGATCTGAGGTAATCTGCTTGGCGCCCAGTTTGCAGGGTAGATGCTGATTGACTTTCTAGGAAAGGTATTCATCAGCAGAAGCTTTTGCTTCAGATGTTCCTGGATTGTCTCCCGAAATCGAAAAACTCAGTCAAACATTTCCTTATCCTTGGTTGCCCAATAATCCCATGAGGCAGCGGATCCACGAGATGTTGCCGTCTCGGGAAGAGGCGGATTACCTTTGTACGCAAGCTCGATTGAACGCTCTATGGCAGTGAGTTTTCTCGTCACTGTCCTCTCGCGATGTGTTTATGGCGTACATGCAAGGTATAACCTCGATACAAGCGAAACTTGGCTTCCGAATCTAGTTCATCACGTATACACCACGCCAATGTCAAGCCTTTCTTTCCGCCGCCTCTCTCTGCTGTTCATCATGATGGCTATTGGGCTACTCGTTGATCTTAACCAACAGAATGAGTCTCCGAGAGCTGAGGTGTTCCATCGCCTGGCACGAGCCTCCTTATGTGAGACAAATCTGATGGACGAGCCTAGTTTAGATCTTCTACAGACTTTGGTGTGTTGGTCACATTATCCGACATGCGGTTGCGCTGACGAGAAGGTAGTTTTACATGATTTGGTACCTTCTGATTTTCTCAGACAAGAGTCAAGCTGTATCGTATGCATGGAGCATCATGGGTCTTGCTGTGAAGCTTGCTCAAAGCGTGGGTTTTGCCAAAATAGTAACTCTCCACTCGCCTAAAACATATGTTGTTCCAGTTAGGTCTCCGTACGTCGGACATCCATTACCGCCCTGAGATTTCCTCAACATGGATTTTCATTCATTTTCATAGACCGCGACGGCAATAGATGGAAGGTAATTCCCGAAGAGGCTCAGCGGCGACGAATGCTGTTCTGGGAACTTCTGAATTTAGATGCACGCCTGGTTAGTTCTGATTTTCAACTGATTGCACATGTGACATGCGTACTGAACCTCGGGTCCCAGTCTTTATCTCTTGGTCGACCACCATCACTTTGCTTACAACATGTCGATTGTCGCCGACCATCCTATACTTCAGAGGAGATGTACATCGTTTCGGAAGCTCAGTCATGTTGGCTGATTTATCCATTTACCTTCATACCAGAACTGATTATTCCACAGATCATGAGTGGAAGCACGGATTCTTCCTGCACTGTCTCACACCAGTCATAGTTACCACGATATCTGCACAACCACAACCATATTCTAGCATTCTAGATGTCGATAAGAAAATCCGGGACTTCCACATCCCTCCTACACTCAACATATTCAACTCAGAGGGTATCACGGATATCCGACAGTTGACTATGCAACAAGTACTAGTAGCTAGCGGGCGAGAAATAGGTGGGTTTTTACTGGAAAGGTTATGTGCCTGCGCGCTAAAGCTGGACACCCACAAGTCCTACTGCAGCTTCATAGGAATTTTTTTACCGAGGCACTGAGTGACTTTGATGCTTTCACGTATCGACACAAATACGCTCCGTCAGTTCTTGCAACATTCCTTAGCGCCTCCCGCCTTGTTGCCACGTTAGAGATCATGCTGCGTCGTGAGCCACAGCTGAGTAAGCGGTTCATGTGTTTCTGGTTTAATGCATTCTCTGGTGCGGTGAGTGACTCCTGAAGCTGGTGATCTGTTACATCTTGACTTGGTGTTTTGACCCAGGTTGCATTGTCATTGATTGTTTCCAGAACGCCTTTCCTAAGTCTAGCGCCATTTGCGTTGAAGGAGTTGGACACTATTTACCGCATTTTCGCGAACGTGGCTGAGGAATGCTCACAAGTCGCTCAGGCGCTGGTTAGTGATGAGGATGACTTTTGGGAGATCATTACTGAACAGGAATATAGCCTCTACTCACTAAAATCGCAGAGAAGTCACGTCGGACGTACGCCCAGTGGCTCAAAACGTCCAGAGATAGCTCGACCATGGATACCGACCTTTCACCTCAAGAGTCACCAGTCAGATCAGCTGCGTGCAGCATTTCAGGGGATTGGCCAGATTCTTTTGACGCTGCACACTCGTTCCTACAAAAAACGCTGCAGGATATTGAGACGACTGCTCCACCGACCATTCAGGAGCTTCCTACTTACTCGCCTCGGCACCCAAATCCAATCACAAACTCACAGGTGGATCACGCAGGGCAACCTGAAGAGCTGTCTACAGACATGCTTTCACTTGATTTGGGTTTGAATGAGGATCTGGTTGCTGCAACTTTGAGACACAGTGCAGACCCCTCACCCCCTGCGGGCCATACAGTCCAGAGGGTAGGGAATCACACGTTTAACTTCGATTTTGGTGCACTGGCGTCAAACGTCGAGAGCCAGAACAACACATATATGTCATGGTTTTGATGGTTTGTATTCGAGTAATAAGTACACGAATCATCTTTAAATACAAACTCCCACGATTGGAATCGCAAATACATGCTTATGTAATATTGCATTTGGACTTGCTTGCCTTCAAACCACGTACTGCTGCTCAGTGCTATAGCTAGATCTTCTCGCTGGATCCCCTCCTGAAACTGTTCACCACGTTGATATTCCAGCAAGTTTGGCTCTTGAGATATGTCCCGGATACGGGAAGTATGGGCGCCAAATCTTGAAGCAGAAATGCGGAACATACGAGACCTGATCGACGAATACCCTTACGTTGCAATTGTGCGGCGCGTAGTCTGATGTTTCTTGCAGATGGATGCTTACCATGAAGTAGGACACAGAATTCCCGGGTGTAGTTGCACGACCAATAGGCACTTTCAAAACATCTTCAGACTATCACTACCAGACAATGCGATGTAATGTCGACCTGCTCAAGCTAATACAAGCCGGTATCACACTCGCGGATGAAGAGGGTAATTTCCCCCAGGATGTCACAACTTGGCAATTCAATTTCAAGTTCAGCATAAGGTGCGTTTTAGAAGCCAAAATTGTCGGGTATTGCATGTTAAGAATGAAATCATAGTGAAGATATGTATGCGCCAGAATCAATCGACCTGTTACAGAAGTCAGGGCTTGATTTCCAGCGTCACGAGGAGATGGGAATATTGCCGTATGACTTTGCTGAACTCTTGATCACATCGGGTCTGGTCCTTGCACCCGAGGCCAAATGGATATCGTTTCATAGGTAAGTCATACAATCTTCTTTGACAAGACAAGTAAGGTTACCAAGCGCTCTTGAAGCGCTGTCGTTCAGTTGCATTTAGGAAAGCCTCTTTTCTACATTCACATCACTGACGTATATCTTCCATATTCCAGTGGCTATGACTTCGGCTACCTGGTCAGGCTTTTGACTGCGATGTCCTTGCCGACCTCAGAAGAACAATTCTTTGAATGGCTGCGCACTTGGTTCCCTTATTGCTACGACATCAAGTTCATGATGCGTGCCTCCAAGTCCCTCAAAGGAGGACTACAGGAAGTCGCGGATGACCTTGGTGTGCGTGATTTCTCCTGTGGTTAGTTGATCACCAGTTAATTGCTGATCCATACAGGTGATGCGTATAGGAACATCACACCAGGCCGGATCAGATTCCCTTCTTACTGCATCCACATTCTTCAAAATGCGAGAACTCTACTTCAATGATCAAATAGACGACGCCGAATATAACTGTAAACTGTATGGTCTAGGGCAGACCTTTGCAGCATCCAACGGCATCACTGATACCGGTCGAGGTGGAGCTACCATTGCCGAACGAGAAGATAGAGGGATACCAAGGGATTCACAAAACCAAACTCCTGCCTTGTCCGCCCCCCAGAACCAGGGTGTGATAATGGGTATGGGTGTGCCTTTACCTACTCCGGCACTAGGCGGTGCCCTGCCTGCGCCACTACCATCTGGCACATCATATGGACCTATGGGAGCAAATGGCCCATTCATACGAACGGCAATTGGAGTAGGGGGGAGATAGCCTGCATTTCGTTTTCTCCTTTTTCGTAGGACTGTTTTATGTAATTATTTCACTTCATTGGTTTCTCCCTGTTCAAATCTTTTGATAAATTGTCACTCATTCGGCATACCAACGGGTTCACATCGATAGGCAGGTGAGTACTTCACCCATCCGCTCGAACTTACGATTATCACCGAGCCTACAGTAAGAGCTACTCGCAAGCTTAACAAGTCAATGATATAGATGATACTACTAAGCATGGTACATCATCTGCTGCGTTACCGCTGTTCTACCCGGCGAGCATGGATTGTATCTACGCGTTAGCGAGTGTTACCTGATAGGGTACGGACTCCAGCGTTTCTGACGTCTTATACTGTCCGCGCAGTGGTCTCCCAGTTGTGAGTGGTGTCATTGACCTCGCTAGAGCTTTTGGACGGCATAAGCGGCATTGCGACATAATTGTCATGCTGCCAGTGCTTTGTTCATGGTGAGATGAGTGGTGTTCGCTGAAGGGGCTGTACAATAATCCCCTTCCCAAGGATCGACGTCGCAGTCATCCATCGCAAGAGTACACAACCAACCTCGTCATTATCAAACGAGGGTCAGCAAGTGCACTCGTAGCGTGGAGCCACGACACCGATGCAGGTGAAAGAATAAGTGAAACAGCCCCCGAGCTCACAGTGTCTCGGAATTTAGGTGTGTAGCAGAGAAAAGCAGTGGTTGGGGGTGTTGAAGGTGATCAACGACAACGGGTGAGTTCTTATACAAATCTGAGCGGCACAGGTCTCCCGTGTATCCACTAATTTTTTATGAACCTCGATCAGATAAGTCATTGCAGCTTCCATGTGCTCCAAGTGGAAGCAATGTCATGGAATTCATCTGAAATGTGAGAAACACAAATCGCCACCGAGGTACAGTGCCCATGAACATGCTCCATCTCACCGCGGAGTCAAATTGCATCCTGACTTAGGAACATCCAGACTCCTTATTGGTGCCCTAATTTTCTTTGTGAAGCACATGATCTTTCTATGTGTGGAATGTACGTCTTCCGTCTCCGGAATCCCATTCTTTGACGCATTCATGCAGAGACAGTTCTCCGCAATCAGCACTGTTGAGATGATGCTTATTCGGACTCCAACATCAGTCTCTGAGCCAATTTATCCCTGCTGAGGGAAGCGAGATACTGCCAAAGATGCAGAATTGAGAGCTCATTTGGAAGATGGGCTTTCAAAGGAGCAAGTGGCGTATTTCAGGTACTTGCAGATTTCAACATCTTCAACCAGACCTCCATCTGTCCAGATGCGTTAATGTCCGGTTAGTCGTCGAAATCGATAGCTTGCTCCTGATGCCAGGGCTTTGGTAACTATTGTTTGTTTAGGCTTATTCCTCTGATGGGAACGGTCGGCCGCAGGCAATTCTTTTTTAGTCCAAATGCTTGTCTATTAACAGAAAAATAACCCTTCTGCACTAGGCTCAAGAGGGCTCGAGTTGTCCCCCTGAGAAGTTCTAGAATTTTTTTTTTGATTGCACACTTCCAGCATGCAGGCCTAGTCCTGTACCGTACTGTCAAATGACAAATCTGTCAAAACACCGTCTACCTATGATGGCTAGCCGAGATCACGGTTGGTTGGCTGTATCCGTTTTAAATTGCGATGAGGACCGTAGACCACAGCTAAATTTGTATGTATGACTGTCACAACTTCATGTTCGCTGGTGCATTGTGACGTACGATAGGGTCCTTTGACGGCATACCTAGACCTCGGCTACGGCCGACCCATTCCGATCATACTCTTCCTACGATGCTGACTTGCCAGGCCTGTTGTATGTAAATCCGTATCACGAATAGCTGTTCTTTCAGAAATCACCCTATGCAGTGGACACCTCGAAACTCCTCGATCGGTCTAATAATAGTGCCTCCTGGTAAACTAAGGAACAAGAATGGACTCGGAGCGGGCGGTCGCGATCAGGCAGGATCCCTTTATTAGAATGGGGAGATACAATATCGCCACGAAAAATAATACCTTAAATGAAGGAGGTAGTGTAGTTGGTTCTGAAATACGGAGATAGAAATTGGTGGTCACTATATGGTATGTATGTACCATTATTTTCCAATTTGGTTCCGACTACGGTACAGGGTGTTCGAAATCGTGATTAATCTATCGTCAACTAACGGCAGCGATAGAATCGTTGCAAAATAATCAAGCTAAATTCACCTGACACATGTTCAGCAACTTTATGTTTTGTGCTGACAACCAGGCTCACGTACATAATTACTGGGAAATATCCCCTTCTTCCCGTCTCTGGAAAACCCTAAAATTATAATCAGTCAGGCGGCATTGAAATGAAGGTGAGACCATCTGGATACCTTCCCACCAACCGTCTGCATAGTTTTGACCTCCGTTTGTTCCAGAGGACAGCTCAACGAGGTCCCCCTCATTTATCGTCAGCTCTCCTGATTCTTGAGCTCGATAGTCGTAGAGAGCCCGTACTGTTTATCGGGTAAAAGTGAGAAATAACTGATCGTACGACAAAATAGGCGGTACTCGTACCGTATATGCCTGACGCTTGCTGAGAATCTCGTTGAGAGGGTTCAGATTTTTCCAATGGCCATCCGCCTGCATCTTCCAAATAGGTCGCAGGGACCAACCCTTTCTCACCATTGGAGTCAGCCACCTTTACCCATCCGGAACCATCGTCTTCCTCCACTACACGCACCACAGTACCCTCTTGTAACCATATCAGCACGTGCAAGATGGGGATATGTCGCCACACAGACCTGTCACATTCAATTCGAAGGACGAGGACGCCGCGAAGTCGAAGATAGCACGAGCCAATCGATGCGTTTCTTCCACATGAAGTGATGTATTGTGTGGCACAGAAGAAGATGATGGTATTGGAGTTTTTCTGGAGCTGGTGGATACTGATGCTGCGGATAGTTTGTGAGTCCTGTTATAGAACTTATCAATCACCTACATCTACTCTCCGATATAGACATGGCAGAAGAGGGAGACTGCAGAATTTCCGAGGCTTTGTAATTGCCGTGAACATTACTGCACTCCGCAGGTACCTAACGATGTCCGTAAGCGGCGTCCCTACATGGTTTAGATGGGAGAATGAAATTACATTTAACTCGCATTTAGAATGCACAGATAAGCCACAACTTTTACAGGTCTTTCCCTGCTTACTTAGACCCCAGATCGATACCTAGGCGGATATTGGTCAAATAGCACAGGCACGCATCCACCAGCTTCTTAATCATACCTTACAGTATCCGCATGTCGTAGGTATCGAAAAGGCCGAGCTCTTGAAAACGTGTGGGCTCGAACCTCCCTCGTCGCCTTACGCACCAATATTAACTAACATATGCACCATGTTCGTCTAACATGTCACTTACCCCCCAGGACTTCCGCGATCATGTTGATTTCCGAGTTGAGGACACATGCTGAGGTCGAGAGGGCAGTGACCTCGTGGGCAGTGTCAAGGTAGCTCTGCATAGGAGCTAGTAAGGAACCCATACTCCACCCATAATGACTACGCACATTCATGGCATCATCCATGTCTCCAGGGGTGTTATTAGTGGCGCAAGCTGTAAGCATGACATGATATTTCTCGGCGTCAGTCCCTGTACACAAGATGGTGAGTGCAACCAGCAGTCCACGGGGCGAGATTCCACTCACGTTTTTTTCCAAGCACATGGTCCAGTTCTCTCAATTTAGCTCGCGAGCGCGCGAGCTTATTTTGTAAGAGCACCTTGGGACCTGAATCAATACAAATATCTCCCTAAAATTTACACCTCTTAACACAGTGCATGTAACTCAAGTCAGTCAGGCCTACCGTATCGTAGTGGTTTGAACATGGTTCAAATACCCAGTCGTTGGGTAGGCTGAACGGATGGATATTGTAATCTGCGAAAAGCGCCTGATCCTTATCGGGTTGGACTTCAATCAAAGCGGCGATAACGGCTGTAAGACGGTCCTTCAAGATATTTTGGTGTGACAATTGGATATTCTGGGCCTCTCTCATGACACCAACGAAATCCATCACTAAACGAGTCTGTAATTCTTCTGCAGACAGTCAGCCGAATCATGTGCACAGTGGTAGCCGCTCACGGAAAGACTTGGCGTGATGTAAGGTTGGTCAGTATGTGCCGAATAGGATAATGTGACCTAACTTACATCTTCAAGACGTGGCAGGTCCTCGGTATAAAACTTCGTCTTCACGTTGTTGGCGGTTGCAGTTGAAATAATATAGACACTGCTGGAAAAATTGGATAACATTCCATATGTTTTTTTAGCACGTACTTCTTGCTATTGAGCATGTCGAG
Source organism: Suillus discolor (assembly GCF_016758755.1). NCBI lineage: Eukaryota > Fungi > Basidiomycota > Agaricomycetes > Boletales > Suillaceae > Suillus > Suillus discolor. The sequence continues at coordinate 218,895 of NW_024541316.1, forward strand.
CCTCTGCAGATCATATTGTCTCGCTGAGCGCTCCGCGTGTCGATCGTGAACAGACTTCACAAGAATTTATGACCGTGAGAAGATTCTTGACGAGCTTCCTTACCTGCTTTTGACGATGAATTTCAACTTCGGCGCAATCGGCGTCATACTTTATGAATATGGTGGTTAGAATAGTTGCGTTGTAGTGCCCAGGATCTCACTTTTTGCTTGCTCTGTATCATGATGGTTAAACGTGCAGTATGGGACCAGCTCAAGACCTTGCCTTGATGCGTTCAGCATAGATCTTATCGCGTCCAGCTAGAATCGTGGAAAAGAACTGCATTTGCTACATATATCGTCAGTATGCATAGGCATGATTTTGCACAACAATGTAACCTTTTTCTTGTAGTCATCATTGCGGCGCTCAACAGCCTTCAGAGATTCCGTAATTTGAGACCATGCCTCCGCTAGGTTGATATGGTCCTGAGCAGAGCTTGACATCGATGATAAGATCTCAGAATATGCATGATTCAGGGTGCTACCATTCAAAAATATGAGTGCCCGGCTAAAATTGGGAAGAAAGGACGTGCTTCTGTTGTATCACACTTTCCGTGTAGGCCTTGTCGGGTTTGTCTCCAAGGACTAGTAATAGTTCATTCTTGTTCTTCTTTTCGCTTGCTTTCTTCGCTAACTGCTTCAACTTTGTTGCATAATCGCGTTCTAACGCTGCTCTCTCGCGGTACAGTTCGCGTGCCTGTATGAGTCAAGCAGGTGAGTGATCAGCTGTCCTAAATGTCGAATTTCGAAGACGCACATCGGCTAATAGACCAAGGTGGGCATCAAAAAGACTGGAGATACGATCTATCTGATCCTGATCGTGAAATAAGCGTCAGCGATGAATGCTATGATTGACTGCGGATTCAGTAGGTTACAGGCAATAGTTGACCATAGCTGTTGGTTTGTTTCTGCATTTTCTTTCAAAACGTATGTCTGTTGAGTTTGCAATTCGAGCTTGAGTAATGAGTACTGAGTGGTCAGGTGAAGAGCAAAAGTAGCGATTGCGGAACGGAACCTGACAGCCGAGTCTCATCTTGCCGGATATATAGTAAGGGTCGAGACGTCTACGACTCGGATCACGGGCAGTACTATAGGCACAGCGTGTTGGAAAAACATCACCGTTGCACTGAACTCGCACATCGAATATATTCTAATAAAGTCATGACAGGGACAGGGCGGCTATTGTAAGTCGGGAACTGCATTTAATCGAGACACGATGCAGACAAGCGACTCTAGCCTACCTGCTGATTCAAGCATGTCATCAGTTTCAAATGAGCAGAAGTGAGACATGGGGCGGTGATTAAGTCAGATGATAATTACAGGACAAAAAACATAGAGATTATCGATCATTAAAGAACGACGAATGCAAGGTTTGAGCTCGAAGCTTGAAGCTCGAAGGGTCGCAATGTCTCAAGTGTTCCAAGTCGCCAAATATGCTGTAGTACGCTGGTAAGGGTTACATCGATGCCACTACGGAAGAACATTTCGAGCCACGAGTTTCTCATCAGAAATTGACGTGCCAAGGATATGTCAGGCTCGTTAATGATTCCGCTGGCTGTGACAGTTTTCATCGGTCCGTGAAGCACGCATGCGTTGCTCAGCCGTTACGCGTAAATGGCCACAACACCCCAAATTGACTTGCGGGCCGTGCGCAACATGTCAAGCACTAACCGAGTGACTCGTATGTTCTGAGCGTCGATAGAGAGGGTTCGAGAAGCGAGAAAATGTTGGCCCATGAGCCTTTACCGATACTCATCCCTGAACCAGCTATTAGGCATCAATATTTGCTAGCCTGCACGTACGACCTGGACAGGAATCTCCTGGAGGCGTGGAGCCTGATATTTTACTAGTACGAAGGACGGCGACGGCACCGAGGAGTTGTCATGTGCCCGCATCGCTTATTGGAAAGCAATCCCCGCGGTGAGAGTTCGGTATGTCGGAAGCCGAGAGAACGACAGAGTCGGAAAGACATATTGCTAGTGCTGAGAAACGAAGTGGACAAGAAACAACACGAGGTGCGGGGAAGTTGGCGCGGAAACAAGACGGCCGGAGTGGAAACTAAAAATTACTAGGTGCGTGGGATACAAAATGACTACTTCAAGCAACATTCAAGTCAAATCTTTCTTAAATTTTGGGTTACGAGTTCCAGATCAGCTATATTCAAATAGTAAGTAATAGCCCTCATAACATTATCCAAGGGTATACACCTTAGCCGGACGGCATCACTTCTGTTGTGTGTGATTTCGCAAGTCTACCTGTGTTCGAACTTGCCGTAATTTTCGGTTTGCCCTCGACTCGGAGACAGTAATATGTCCTCAGGACTTCCGATGTACGTTGTTTGATGAGGTACGTATCCGTGTACCCTCTTTTTCTTGTCTAGACAACGCGACTCCAGTGCGGGGACAATCTATAACTGGCACAGCAATAAAATTTCCCGAAGAGCATGTCTGATGTGAGGTAAAAGCCTGTCTCCAGGTATATAAGGGCCTGTGGATTGTATATCGAAGTAAGTGCAAGTAGAGAGCTCCCCCCTAACGTCGTCTTCACGCACTCGATATCTTGGCCCCTCGCTGACTGCCAACATGTATAGACTAACGACTATCTTGATCACGCTATGCACGATTTTCTTCACCGTTCTGGCTGCGCCATTACGGCTCGATAGAACTACGACAGAATCACTTGAAAAGCGCATCACACACTCAGGCGAGGTAAATTGATCAAAGACAGTTGTTTGCTGATTGCTAATTGCTTTAACAAAGGGTACCTGGTTTGAAGTTGGCACAGGAGCCTGCGGATATACGGATACAGATAGTGATCCAATAGTCGCTATATCTGCCGAGATATATGACAGTGGAGGAAACTGCAATCAGGTAGGCCCATCTCCCATTCCCGCAATGCGGACATTGGATGCTTATCGCTCGTAGTGGATCCACATCACCAACACCGACAACGGACAGAGCGCGTATGGGAAGACGCGTGACGAATGCGAGTCTTGTGGCTCAGGTAGCCTAGGTATGTTGTTATTTCAGGGTTTAAATTGTGCCGCACCCGTTAAATTCGTTTCGTAGACATGTCTCCTGGCCTGTTTGAAGAACTAAGCACACTCGACACCGGTGAAATCCCAATTTCATGGCACTTTATGAGTAAGGACTGGTCGCCTTAACTGCGCGCCATCCTGTATTACAAATCTTACTTCGGGTACATGATTTCCTTACGGTTTCCATCACGACTCTTTAGATTATAGACGACAAATCCTCCTCGTCAGGAAGGGGATCAAGATTCAGGATCTTTTGTATCATTTCATAACGTTTCTGTCGCGCTCTATCACTTACAGTAAATGCCAGGCCCTAGAAGCCTAAGTATACCACTTTTCTTGACCGCAGTATGCGCTCCGTGTTGTTTTTAGTAATCCGATTGGCATCTGATCTTATTATTAGCACCCACATTGAATGGGTGGATTTCTTTCGGTCGACTCTTGAACAACTTGCACGTTTGTAAACCGCAAGAATTGACATCGAGGTTCAAATAAATCGCTAGGCTCCCCGTCCTTGTGACTCGAAGAGCCGAAGATATACGTAGTAAGTATCATCGCATGCCGGTAGCACCCCAAATGAAGACCTAATAACAGGTTTTAGATCCCTTTTGTCTAAGTAACTGTTGCGGTATATATATTAATTATAAATGTGTGTAGAATCCTGTTCGTTATATGTCACGTGACTCACGTCAGACTTTTGATCCACCATGATGCAGACCATGCCCGATCGCCGTACCTTCGCGATGATACTGATACTGGTTATTATCTGCATGCGTTATACGCGTGTAGACACAGCATCCAACCTGAAACTGACATCTTCCGTGAGCGTCGGAGACATCATAATGAAAATACGACATTACCGTGACCGCGTCCCTCCGCGACCACGGGGACTCACCTTGAAGCCTTCGTGGGACTGTATGCGATTACGAGTTCGTTATCAAAGATGTGGAACCTGATGGCACGTTCCCCAAGACTCATGCTTGGTAGCTTTTAGTTGATTTCGGGCCTTCACCGAGTCTTACAATAATGGTCTGCCATCCCACCTACAAATCGTGATGCACCTCAGTTTGGTAGCATGGCAGCTGTTTCTCTGAAAAGCACGGCATATTCAACGGATGCACATCGCGCCTTTTTCTTTCGTTCTCGACTCTCAAGTGGCTGAGGACAATTATAATCAAGGTACGAGTGGCCTGAGCTGGCGAAAGTTTGCGCCCCAAATTGTTCCAGCCTTCCGGAATATCAAGCGAAGAGCTGAATATATGGAGGTCACGGAAATGAGGCCGAAGATACCAAACTCGTCGGATATCCTGGAAGGTGCGCATCATCAGAAGTATCTGTCTGTCCAAGGCAGTCCTGGGCGCCCCTCGAATGATCAAATCCCGAACAGCAGGCATCCTCATTTCCTCGAACGGTCTGGAGCCTGCTAGCGAATAACGTCGCTGCTGGTACTACATATGAAGGGCGTACCATGAGGAGAGCAACATGCCCATCATCGTGAAATGAAGACCATACAGCATGCTGGTACTCGCATCAGTTTCTAAGATGAGCCTCACGTTCTCCTTCCCCCCCCTTTCTTTCGACCCATCTGGAAAGCCCTCATGCTAATAGCAGCGCTGCATTTCGCATCTAGTTTGCGACTTGGATCGTTGAACAATCTGATAGATACTGTCTGTTCGTTTCTAGATTCTCGAGTTATCAAACACTTGATAATCATCTGGCCCTTGTTCCCCACACAGCACGAAATTGTGCCCAATTCGACGCTCAGGTTAGGAGATTGCCGCTTTTTATACCCCTTGTAACCTTCCCTAGAATCAAATAGCGAAATAAGGGACCCGTTTTTCCCTCAATGAATCTAGAGCGTCTAATCTGGAATGCATGCAGCATTGATCACCCAGTGGTTTCCACCACTGGTAGGTACCGCGACTCAACCAACAGGGGCTCTTTGAAGTTCTAAAACCAGGATTCATTACATCCAAATGAAAATCATGCATATGGTGTTCTGGTAGTGGCGAGGATTCGGAGTGCTTCTAGACAGTTGATTTCTGAGTACGGAATCATGGAATACGAATAAAGTATATATGTGCCCTAGATCCACCTTTGTCACCAAGTTGTACAAATGGAAGCATCATGTCCGTCCTCGAGTCGCTCAGGTCCTTAACGATAGGGCCTGACTTCAGTTGGTGTTGGTAGTATGCACTAAGTAGAGTTTGCAGAGCACATTTTTATTATTTCTTTCTATCACGGGTCACGGTCTATTCGTGTTCAAGCTAAGTTGCGTGTTCTTCATACTGAACAAAAACTCGTGGAAGAAGCAGCGAAAAATATGACCACCCTTTGACTTGGCTTCGAACGTACAAGTCATCCAGCAGTGCACCTGTTTTGCGACTCAACCGACTCGCACTATTCCAGTAACCAAAAATTGCTACATTCATGTAAATCATGCAGTGTTCCAATAACAGTGATATCGTGAGAATGCTAGAGTAGAGTGATTGAATGCCAGCCAAGTATGTGTCGTAGATCCATCCACCTTCGTCGTCAAAATCATACAATGAGTAAGTAAGAGTTCGTGAAACCGAGTCGCAATCATTATAGACATGCCATCTGATTTTCAGAAATGCTTCGGATGCCAATCAAAGCTCATGGCGCCTACATGATGTAGACCAGCGATACCAAGGCGAGTATAATCGACGCGCCTGACGCATGGTTCCTCCATGCAGTACCCGTGAGTGTAGTTTGTGTTGGCGCTACAGTAGACGTGACAACTGAGGTTGTACCAGAACTTGAAGTAGGCTTAGACGCCCCAGTTGTAGGTGTTATGACGGAAGTTGTTGTAGGAGTCAAATTGAGCGGAGTTGATAGCGAGGTTTCCGAAAGAACTTCAGTTGTAGAGGATGCACTGCTCGGAGGAGTGGTCGACTGATCTGAAGAATATGTGGATGGCGCAGGAGCAGACGAAGATGAGCTGTCGTTGATGATGGTAAATTCTGGACTGGCGTTGCCAGAGTCCCCAAACACTTGATCAAAATTATTAGAACTACTTCTCCCGCAGATACCCACCACTTACAAACAACGATATAATCTTCTCGGGTCTCCACATCGGGGACGGTGATCAGAACTTGACCGACCGTATAATTGATGTTCGTTGCAAGTGGTGAGCCTAAAAGTATGTTATTTAATCACGATAAAAGCATAATATTCTATAGCATGGTTGACTCACTCAACATTAAGTTCTCGCTGTTGTTGTACATGTATCCCAAAACCAGCATCCCAACCGGATTGGTAACATTAGGAGATAAACCGTCAGTGCTCCTGCGGTAAATGTGTTATTCGAAAGAATCCAATCACACCTGGGTGTACACACTTACCAAGTTACCAGCTGCTTCTCTCCGACTTGCCATACAGTGTCCGCCGTTGGACTAGTGATGGGCGGATCTACTACATCCCTCAAGTTCAGTGGTAGTGAGAGTGCCATTGATATCAGAGATGAGATGGCGAATAAGAGGGTCGTGAGTGCAAACATCATGTTAAAATCTTAGCTCAAGGCAAGGACGAGTAACAGGAGCTGGGGGCCTGAGCGCTGAGCAGTTGCACCACATTGTTCAAACTGGTTGAACATGTTAATAACATAGCAGTCGTGGGAAAAACAGTTAGGTAAGCGATAGCCTTGTGCGTTTTTTTTTACCGGAAAGTAAGAGCAGATGAGGGCCTACGGTGGGATAAATTTAATTACACATACATAGTTTATCTCAAAGGAAATTGAAATCAAAATGTCATTGGATGATTAGGGATTCTCACTTCGAATTTCGATACTGGAACAAGAGCACATTTCGGCAGATGGCGAAATGGTACCATGCTGACCCAAATTTTGAGTCCGATCTGAACTATCCAAGGTAAGTTTTGAGTGCCGGAAAATGTGACGGACATTTTCCAATTGCGGCACAATCAAAAGGTAAAATGGAGTATGGTATGGTGCAAGCAAGAGGTGGGCAAAAGTAAAATTCCGGATATGGAGTGTAACTTTACATAAGCTTTCAAACCTTAATATACAGCCACTTGGACTTTCCAGCCAGTCCATCTGGGTTACACGATAGCAGCGCAAGATGTTAATAAAATCCTTCACCAACTACTGAAAAGGGGGCATTTTCGATACTGTAGAATACATTTAGATAGCCGATCTAATAAGAAACACATGTTGAAGGGCATTGTCCTCTAAATCCAGGATTTTGGATGTCATGAGTTAAAACACGTTGTAGCACTCGGATCGGCGTTGGGCTCGTATCCTGCCAAACTCATAGGTATTCCACATACACACTCCTCGACACTCCTTTTACCTTCCAAGAGTTCCATGCATTCGTCCGTCCGTTTCCAAGGCCTGTATACACTTCCGATCCTCCGTACCATGTCCCATCCGTGTCCGTTTGACTTCGCTGGTGCGTTTTTCACTTGGTTATCTGTTATTGATTATGTCTTAGGGGCACATATGTTGTCGGCCTGTCGAAAACCATTGGTTATATGTATAGCAGCATGCCTCGCGCATTATTACATGCATATCTCTGTAGTGGCTTGCCTCGAGTCTTATTACATTTCGGATGGCTTATCTCACTACTGTTTTCGCCTACACAGTTTCCGGACATTCATGCTGTAGGATATAATCTGCCTCGCTAGCTACTCGCACTGCACTTCACTTTCCCTGCTACAAGTCATAGTTAGTAGAGTCACTTCAGATAGTTGTAATTTGCGCAATCGATCTCTTTGTTCATTTGGAACGATTGTTTGGCTTGACTGCTGTAGAGACTCGTGCCTCTCATTGTGCAATATTGCAGTTTTCACTAGGGAGTACATGGCACGAACTTGTAGCATCACTCTGTATGCTATCCACAGCTATTCCTACATGAGGCGCAGCTTTCTCGCGCATTCCCACGCAACTTGCGCGCGTACCTTTCCCGCGCTTCACGATGTATATGCGCGCGCGCTTTCCCGCGCTTGAGCGCCCTATAGCACCAGCTATCCGGAAGCATCCATCCACTGTCCACCAAGTTCCCTAGTGCGTATATTTCCATTTCTCACATTTGCATATCGTTCCATTTTTATTTTTATCATGGACCCTTACTTACATATATCCTTACATACCTTACTCGGTAGTGCTTCGGCTCCGCATGACAGCGCTTAGGCGCCATACTTAAGTGCCAGCAGTACTATTACTGACTTACTCTCCCACCAGAACGACAGAGGACTGAACCACAACAATACCCATTTACTACCCAGCAGAGCATAGTTGAAATCTATTACTTGGCACCTCGCATATAACATCTCTCAGCTTGCATCTCTCACCTCTTGTCTAGTGCCTAATCATCACTTAAGCAAACTCACTCTTACTCTCTCTGGTTCCGCATACACACGCACACATTCCTGCGCTTTGCATTTGCCAACCAGTAGCGCCTTCGGCGCCAACTACTAGATCCTTGCTGCACTCACTTCCCCTTTAGGGTCGAACACACTTGTCGTCTCAAGTATAGCAGACTAGGCAACGCGCGACCTTACAACATTTATAGATACAGTCAGGAGCATTGTTCGTGCCTCGCTGTATCATTGAACCTTCAACGTTGAAGGTACAACAATTCAGATGGTGAGTCTGAACAATGTTGGGTCTTGCAGAACCTAGCTGCTATTTGACCCTAAAGGGTTTCTGGACCAGGCTCAAGGCTCAGAGGAGAGGAAATGTCATAAAAAACTGCTGAAGACTCTGACTCATACTGGTAACTGGTGAAAAGGTAACTTGATTATGTAAGCTACAAAAGTGCCAACATAAGGTAAGGTAAAAACAGTCTCTACAAGCCCAGCCAGAAATGAATCCCTACACCGCTGCCATTTCGCATCTTGCTATCTCTTAGTTTTCCTGACAGGCTTTGCTTAGTCTTACTTTGCGAGTCTTATACTTTGACATACATGCTGTACTTCTACCTCGGAACCTTTGCTGTTCATCGGAAGCTCTTTGGATGCTTCGCGCAACCTCGGACCTTCGTTTCTTGACGTCGGACCACCTTCGGACCACTTCAGACGAGTACTTCGGTACTTTGGACACATCCTCGGAACACCAAGTGCACTCTTGGTAGCTTTCCCTTCTCTCACCTTCGATCTTAACAAGATATCCCTTGCTTTATATCAAGGAGCATTTCTATAGGCAGTCTCTTTGGGACGAACATCTCACTTGCATTCTGAGTCTTAAGGTAACACTTTTGTAGCGCCCACATAGAATCAACTCTTTACAATGTGATGAATATATGTGCGTCGAATGTGTCATTGTTATTGATGCATCTCATTCTCTCGTTTTCTTATATTTTGCTATGGATTCACTACAGTGGCATTCACAGACCTTCGAATCATCAAGCTACGAGATATCAGATGATGACAGCGACTGGGACATGAGTTTGAAGGACTCATACCAAAGTGACTTAGATTTGCGATCACACTGTTATCATGATTCAACCAATTCATCTGGGACTCCACAGACTCCCTTGGATGCTTTTCTCGATTCTGTATTGCCACCAGAAGATCGTTGGTCAGGCACACGCGATCCCCACTATCTAGGGCGATTGAACCCCTACGATTTGGAAAGTATCGCAGAATCCAAATCAACAGACTCGGAAACTGAATATGACAATGAGGAATTACTCATACTAAATACTCCCGAGGCCCTCTACAAGTTATTTCACAAAAATAAGATTCGAGGTCGCATCGGCTCTTTGCAACGGATGGAGCTTCTGTGTCCTGACTGTGGTGAATGGTGTCAGATGGGCGTTCACTCCAAGATTGGTCTTTGGGCTGATGGACACTTCAGATCTTTCAGCAATCACTGAGGGAGTAGGAAGTGTGAAGCTACTGTTGGAGTCTGAACATCTGAAGGCCTCAGGATGCGAAGGAACAGGTATGAACACAGAGTGACGTCAGCCGAGCCTCGTCCCGAACATTGTGTTTCAAAGTAATATTTATTTTTCCTACTCTCCCTGTATGATAAAAGCATCCATGCAGCCGCTCGAGCATCTCAGTCCATTTCCAATGATTGAGATGTAAGTGCTTGTTATTCCACTCAGTATATCCCAAGCTAACAAATACATAGTATCTACTCTTCTAGGTATATATTCAATGTACCCAGAGTCCATTTCAAATGACTGAGATTATCTACTCTTCTAGTTGTTGTTCTCCCCACGTGTCCGCGCCCTCAAAAGTCAACAGGTTATGAGCCCTGACATGGCCAACACCGATAGCATGCTCCCCACCAACTCAGCATTGTTTAACATCCCAAAGCTCGCAGAAGATGGAGCAAATTGGATTACCTACAAGGAACGAACATTAACAGCAATTGGTGCGAGAGGGTTAATGTGTTATGCTGACAGCCGTGCAACGAAGGCTGTACCCTACACTATCGACCCCAGCAGTAGGCAGGTTCAAAAACCTGACGGAACGGTGCCCACACAGGCGGAGTTGACGCTCTAGACAAGAGAATCAATGAGTTCCATCAAAAAGACTCATTAGTCAAACAGCAAATATTCAGCACCATAACTGACCGGTTACTCCTCTGCGTACAGAAGCTCGAGCTCCGCTCAAGAATATGGGCCGAAATATGCGACATCCACAAGGGAAAGACTGAGCTGGTACAAATAGACCTGTGATGTCGCCTTCAGGAGACACGATGTGAAGAGAATGGAGATGTGAAAGCTCACTTTAGTGAAATGTTGCACCTCCGCGAGTCCTTGGCAGGCATGGGAGCTGAAATCGATGACCGAGACTTCTATGCTATGATCCTAGGCTCCCTTCCAGAATTGTATTGCCCCCTCCTCTCATTGATCAATGCAGCCACGAAGATCGCATCCCAACCGCTGAGTCCCTATGAGTTGGTTGATATTATCTCCGAAGAGTATGAGCATAGGCTCCTCAATGCGGAGCAACACACCTCAAAGAAGGGAGCAGGTGCTGCCCTTGCAGCTAAAGCAGGCACAGGGAGGTTGCGAAACTCCAACTCCACCTCCGTGAACCAGGATATTACCTGTTTCAACTGCGAACAAAAAAGGCCATTATAAGACCGATCTCTGGAGACCAGGAGGCGGAAAAGAGGGTCAAGGACCCAAACAGAACCAAAAGAGAGGTGGACGCTCACAGCAGAAGCAGACTGCGAATGCTGCTGTCCAAGGTGAAAGGCAGGAAGAATATGCTTTTGTTACGTCAGATATGGCTGCAGTAGCTAAGGACCTCGACGTACCTCTTGAGAAGAGAGGTGCAATCATGGATTTGGGCGCAACATCTCATTTTTGCCCAGACCAAAGCAAGTTTGCCAATTTCAAGTCCATCGAACCGCAGGATATCCACACTGCGGATGGTTCCACCCTCAGTGCGATAGGAAAAGGAGACGTGAAGATAGACTTACCACTGGGAGACAAGTGCACTACTGTGACCTTGAAGGACACATTGTATGCCCCCAGGATGGCCTTCACCTTGATCTCCACCAACCGCATCACTGCCGCCGGACTTGATGTCCATTTCGAGCACAAAATGTGCAAGGTCCTCTCTGCTGCTCCAGAACGAGTGGTGATTGCAGAGATACCTCAAGTCGAGGGCCTCTATGCAGTCGTCAATGCAAAGTGTCACCATGCACACCTAGCTAAGCAGAAGCTCACCATAAATGACCTCCACAGAGCACTGGGACATATTTCCCACTCTGCCATCAAACATGCCATAGACGCTAGCCTCGTTTGAGGCATCGAGCTGGATGGAACCTCCTCAGCCGAGTTCTGCAAAGGCTGTGCGAAGGCGAAGTCAGTATGCCTACCGTTTTCCAAGGAGTCCAAGTGTCGAGCCAAGACTTACGGCGAGGTCGTGCACACTGATCTGTGGGGACCTACACAGACAGTTAGCCTGGCAGGGTCAAGTTATTATATGAGTTTCACCGACGACTTCTCGCAGGAAACTACAGTGTCCTACCCAAAAGCAAGGCATTGGAGGCTTACTGGCAGTATGAAGCGAGGCTTGACACCCAGCATGGCGTCCACATAAAGACCTTGCGCTCAGACAGAGGAGGTGAGTACCTTAGCGCAGAGTTTGATGCGCACCTGAAGGAGAGAGGTGTCAGATGGGAGTTAACTGTTCACGGCTCCCCGCAGCAGAATGGGGTAGCCAAGAGGTTGAATCGTACCTTGGTGGGCAACGCACGTGCGATGCTACTTGCCAGAGACCTACCTAAGTTCCTGTGGGCTGAAGCCATCAATTACACAGTATGGTTGAAAAATCGCTTACCTTCCTGTGCAATCCCAGGTCATACGCCCTTCGACCTCCTACACAACGTGACCCCGGACCTCTCTCATGCCCACAAATTCAGTAGCCCAGTCTTGGTGCACCAGCTTAGTGCTGGTAAACTGGAGGCTTGCACTGAAGATGTGTTATTTGTGGGATTGGATGTGGAGAGTAAAGCTTACCGAGTTTACTGGCCGGCAAAACGTCGGGTGTCCATTGAGTGCAACATGACATTTGTGCCCTCAAACATGACGGTCGATGATGTTGTCCTGAACGAGGGGAACCAGAACGTCCAGACTCAGTTAATGCTCAGGAAACACCACCAAAGAACTCACCAGCAGCTCCTACCAAGCAGCACCATACCCCAGAAACGCCTCCAGCTCCTCGCATAACATGAATTCATCCACTGCCGGGCTATTATGCTGGTCTTCACAATGGGGAGACAGCCACCCTTGCTGCCAAGGGACAAACACACCTAGAGGAAGAGGAGTTAGAAGGAAAGACAAAAGAAGCACTTACCCGATGGCAAGATCTTGCACTTGCGGCAGCAGTAGGTGAACCTATGCTGAGTCAAGCCTTGAGTGGCCCAGACGCCGAAGAATGGCAGGAAGCAGTCAATTATGAAATTAGTCAGCTTGAGAAGCTGGGCATGTGGGAAGTAGTGGACTTACTGTGTGGTGCTAACTTGATTCCCTGCCACTACGTCTTAGCCACTAAATGTGGCCCCAATGGCCAAAAGCTCAAACTTGGAGCTCGTCTTGTAGCCAACGGTCAGTGTCAGCAATATGGCCTCGACTACTTTGAAACTTTCACTCCTACCTCAAATATGGTTAGCATTAGGATGGTTTTCGCCATGGCTGCGCAATGCAATTGGGAAGTTCATCAAGTCAACATCAAGAGTGCTTACCTTTACACCGGAATAAAAGAAGAAATCTATATGAGGGCGCTGTGGGTACAACAATTCTGATGGTGATTCAGAACAATATGTTGGGTCTTGCAGAACCTAGCTGCTATTCGACCCTAAAGGGTTTCTGGACCAGGCTCAAGGCTCAGAGGAGAGGAAATATGATAGAAACTTGCTGAAGACTCAGACTCATACTGGTAACTGGTGAAAAGATAACTTGATTATGTAAGCTACAAAAGTGCACACATAACACTAAGGTAAAAACAGTCTCTACAAGCCTAGCCAGGAATCAGTCCCTATAGCGCCACCAGGATACTTGAAGGAGGGAGATGAAAGGAAGGTGCTGAGGCTGAAGAGGAGTTTGCCAGGGTTGAAGCAGGCTGGCTATGAATGGGCGGAGGAACTTGCAGCAGTATTCCTTAAACTTGGATTCACACATTCTCAGGTTGACCAGGCTATTTATTTCAAGCGTGCAGAAGACGAACATACTGTCATCACCGTCTTTGTCGACGACATGGCCGTCACCTCACATTACCTTCGCCACATTGAATCATTCAAGTCACAGCTCCAGAACCACTTTGAAATTACGGACCTCGGGGAACTTAATTGGCTGCTAGGCCTTAAGGTTCAATTAGACCGTGTGGCACACACCATCACCCTATCCCAGAACACTTATGTCTACACTATCCTCAAACATTTTCATCTTACTGATGCAAAGACCGTGCCGATACCCACGGAGGTTGGCACCATACTCTCTGATGCCCAGTCACCTGCAACCCACTCCCAGACCAAGGACATGTGGGACGTCCCATACCAGAGGGCCATTGGGTCTCTGATGTATGCAGGAACGAGCATGGGTCCCGACATCTCTTTCGCTATAGCGACACTATCCCAGTCCATGAGGAACCCAGGGTGAGAGCATTGGGAGGCAGTAAAGCGCGTCTTGAGATATCTGAAGGGTATGAGCGGATTTGGACTAACCTTGGGGGGAACGGGCGCAGAACTCAAAGTGTACGTCAACACTGATTGGGCCTCGCAGCCACACCAGTACTCTGTTTCCGGCTACATTGTTCTGCTGAACAGTGGCCCTATAGCGTGGAGTGCTCGTAAACAAGCCCTCATCGCCCTGTCCACGGCTGAGGCCGAATACATTGCACTTACCACCGTCGCCCATGAGGTACTTTACCTGCAGCTTCTCCTCAAAGAGTTGTACAGGGAAGAGCCAGTACCTATGCCCATCTACTGTGACAACCAAGCAGCTATTGCCCTTGCCTTGAACGGCAAATTCCAGTCACACACTAAACATATCGACCTCAGATACCACTTCATTCGAGCCCACATTAAAAACAGCACCTTCTCCCTAGTCTATTGTCCTAGTGAGGACAACATTGCAGATGCCCTTACCAAGCCGCTAGCCCGCCTGTGCATGCAGAAGTTGAGGATGATGATGAGCTTGGAGGACTGCGCTCAAGGGGGAGTGTTGGAGTCCGAACATCCAAAGGCCTCAGGACGCAAAGGAACAGGTACAAGCACAGAGTGACATCGGCCAAGCCTCGTCCTGAACGTTGTGTTTCAAAGTAATACTCATTTTTCCTACTCTACCCGTATGATAAAAGTGTCCATGCAGCCGCTCGAGCATCTCAGTCTGTTTCCAATGACTGAGATGTAAGTACTCGTTATTCCACTCAGTATATTCCAAGCTAACAAATACATAGTATCTACTCTTCTAGGTATATATTCAATGTACCCAGAGTCTGTTTCCAATGACTGAGATTATCTACTCTTCTAGTTGTTGTTCTCCCCGCATGTCTGCGCCCTCGAAAGTCAACAGCTACAGCTAAGAAAAAACATGCAGCTGAGAACATGCCTTCTGTAACGCCGTTACCTCGTTCCTTGATATTAGAATCTGATAGGTACACCTTGTTTCGCATTCATTTTGGCTTCATTTCACAAGACTTATTACATAAATGACCAGGCCATGTCTTGTTTCTGTTTGTCCTGAGACCTGCACTGGAGTTCCTGTTCTCTGGCCAGAGGACCTCAGACCTTTTCTGATGCTCTTTCCTTGGGAGCACTACCATAGCGGCCCTGATTCACTCCCTTTCACCGTCGACATCAGTAACTGTGCGACACCTCGTGCTCGATCAAAACTTTGTCTGGGATGCTCGGCTATGCAGGATATTCCATGCGAAGAGTGTGCTGACATCCCCACGCACATTGCATGCATTGCCGAAGTCACAAGGGATCCGAAATCACACACCAACTACAAATTTTTGGGTCTTGCGCATATGCAAGACATTGCCAGGATCTATGCCAATAAACTGAATGAACTCAAGCTGCAGGTGAGTTGCATTTAATTATTGCATGTGTCCTCACTGACTCCATTCAGGGACTCAATGACTTGTTGTAGCACTCGAGCTTGCGCTAGGCTCGTATTCAGCTATTCTCCAATGCATGTCACATGCCCATCTCACACAAATCACTTCCCAATGTCATCCAACACTCACCCGCTCAATCCGATGTTTATCCGCTAAACCTGACACTAGTCCGACGAACCCGATGTTTCCCGCGCATTGGACCCGATATTTTCCCGTGCACTTGTCCTCCCTATGTCTTGTCCTGTTGTATCTATCCCCACTAGGTGCATAGTTACTTGTTTTCACATCACTGACATCGTAGAACGTGTTGTTACATGTCCGCAGTACATCATGTCTTATTACATAGAACATTGGACCTGAAAATCAGCGCTACTACTTTTGCTTATAGCACTCTGAAATTCTACATAGACACTATATATTTCGCATACCTCCTACCTATTTACTTTACCTTTCTACCTCCGAGTAGGAGGAGGTCATCCGATATTTAGTAGTTCTTAGCTGAATTCCACAATATCATCCTTTCTTTATCCGAGACACTCTGAAAACACCTGCCATTCGCTATCCCCGACATTCACTATATTCCTGATGCAAACCCGATGCTAACCCGACGCAACCTGAGGCAAACCTGCTAACCCAAAACCCAAAAACATCGGACCCGATGTTTTTGACATTGGACTCATAATTATACCTTCGGACTTTGTTTCCCATGCTTCGGACTATCTTCCTTTTGTTATAACTGATTATTCTAATACCATACAGCAAACCCCTCAGGTTGAATGCACTTGTCTTGCAAGTATAGCAGACTAGGCTGTGCATGACCACAACACATTTTTATATTGCTGGTTACTTACTTCATGTAGTGCCCAGCAATTGTTGTATCTCTACACCGTGACACACAGATCACCATGTCCCTGTGCATCAACAGATTGCCATTTGACTACATGATACACAGGAAGTGTATGGAATGGGAGGTGAATAGTGGCAGCAAGGTCTTTGAGGCAGTGACAAATGGTGGCTTCATGTGGATGACACAGCTGTGCAACATATCTTGCAAGTGCCTCACAAAAGTACATAGCCCCATACTTCGTAACTAATTTCTGAATTAGGACACCTTTCACACTCAGATGCTTCATTAATGTTTGAACATGGTTGAAAGACAGGTTTAGTGGATGTGGTTGGTGTCAAATGAGATTGCTGTGGAGGTGGTGTAGGTGAGGAATGTAAAGAGATGAAAAGTGGGTGATGTGAGATATACTCAGATGGTCCTCTGTGCACAAGCTAATGTTGGCCCAAGGGAATTGCTACTGAGAAGGTTTCTCTATATATATAGTGGAGGGAAATACTGAACCAGGTGCTTAGTCAAGCCTGGTAAGGTGCGCAACAATGAGTGAAGTGCAGAAAGTGAAAGTGCTATGAAGTGCTACTGAGCGATAAGGTGGAATGGTGTGCGTTGACATGCACCAAACTGGTTCAGTGCATGGACGACTAATGCTCTCCCACGAGCCTGATACCCTAGAAACCATTATGAAACAATTTTCCTTTACTCTATGGTTCAGACTGCAGCTCAGACCAATATTTTCATTTCATTTCTCAAAACAGACTCAGATAGGTTGAATATTTTTATATATTTGATTCTGTAATAAATTTTGCTTAGTCATCCACAACAATGACTAAGCAGACTAATCCCACACATGTCAGGTAACTGTGAAAAATAGTTCTTGCATGAGTTGCCCTGTGGGAACTTTCTTAAAACCCTAAATACATGGCTCACATCATCTCTATGGTCAATAAAGTAACATCAGAACAGAACACCAACAAATCATGAATATTTCTTTTACATAGCATAATCAGCTTGTTACATAACCTTGATCACATGATACTAAGTCATATGACTCTATCAGTCAGGTGACCTATGATCCAAACCAAGTCATAACAAAGCAGCCTCTTGAGTTGACTAAAGACTGATGACACAAATTATAATGCACATGACTCATACAAATAGTTATTGATACAATCTGACTGATCCCATTTCCCTTAGAACATGGGAAATAGTAGCACAGCCACCATGATTTGTCTATATAAGACCCCACTTTTTGACCATAAAATATAAGCCCAGAGGGAACTTTTACCCCACAAAAATAAAATTGAGTGTGAAGTGTGATCAGTGTCAACAACAGTGATAAGAGCTGTTAAGCAACTAACTGAGAGGTCATTGTGAGCAACATCCAGCAACACCTTTAGCTCACTGTGCTCAACAGTGAGCAAACTTTTTTTCTTGATTTTCTGCTGGTGAACCTCTAGTTTTCTTTTTTTCTTTTTTTTTCTTCTTCTCTCTTTCTTTTTCATTTGTTTCTTTCTTTTTCTGTTTTTTTTTTTCTTTCTCTCTTTTCATTTGTCTCTTTTTCTTTCCAGTTCATTCATGTCTTAGTGTTATTCTTCTGAATTTATTCCAGGATCTTCATATTGTCTTTACATTCATCTAGGCAAAGGCTTAGTGGGAAGACTTCAGAAGTTGATAGTGACACTTGACCTCACTCATCTGAGTAGTGATACTGAGCCAGGGTTTTCTTTGTCTGCTAGACTTTAGTTATTGAATAGGAAACTTGGTACTGAAAGCCAAGGACATCCATTCCTGATTCTGTTTAATACTCATTGTGAGTTCCTTGGCAGCTGTAAGTCATTGTATGACTTGCAAGTGCGAAGGGGTGTGGAGACCGCTAAAGAGTGGAAGTGCGCTAATGAGTTAGATAACCATCAGCAAGTGTTATACTGTAGGAAATATAATGAATATGAGCTGATAGATATTGTGATGCTAATGATAATGAGTGAGGAGATGAGACTTCGAGACCGGATCTGATTTCCTGGCATTAGGGACTGTACATGGGCTACTTATACTGTAAGATAGTAAGGGTCCTCAGTTGTCATTGGGCCAAATGGAATGCAAAAAACGGAGGTAGAAAGGAGTGACATCATGTTTGACAGCATAGGGTCTGAATGACGAGAAAGATGATATGGAAATGAGTGAGTGGTTGGATGAATGAGTATCTTGTAGACAGCATAATGAGAGACATATAGAATTATTTGACAAGTGCTGGAGTTGTAGGCTGCGAATAGGATGCAAATGATGAGAATAGGATGTCAAACATTATGTGGGTCGGTAGCAATGGAGGATAGCTGTAAAATAAAGTTGGGACTGTGCTGCTTGCTGATGCTGGTTAGGTTGTGGTTTCAGTGAGTGTTGTTTCGGCAACTTCCGGTGTCAAACGATTAGTAATCCCTATACAGCAGATTCAATAGTGAGCTAAGAGTTCTACTGAGCATTGATTAGTTCTGACCTTTGATTCTACCTGTTTGTGCTAAGGGGGTGATTGTTATAACTTTGCATGACTTTCTGTAGTAAGTTTATTACAAAAAACTTTGATACTGAAGGAAGGGTCTCTCTTATCATTCTATTTCTTTTTTTATCAGCACCATACTGTTGGGCTGACTACATTCTGTTTACTTTCTATTGCATCTATACTGTTGGATTGACTGGTGTTGTTACTGACCTCACAGAAGTACTTTTGTCTGAACATAGCTTGGGGAAGTGTAATCAGCCACCCACGAATAACCACATTATCAATCATTGGTATTTGTCTGAATCACTGACCATGGAGATATTTGATTTTGTAGGTGTTTATCTATAGATCATCTATGCAAGAAGACAGTGTGTGGGTGGTGGAGCGCAGCAACTCTAAATGTGTCAGAAGACAGATAGGAATATGTCCTGATAAGAGTATGAGAGTTGGCGCTTGTATGCATTCAGGCACTCAGTGTTGGTCAGCGGTCATAACAGAGATTCTGACTTAGAATCCAACAATGTGTGAGAAGATGGTGGTTCCTTGTTAAGAGAGAAGAACATACATGAAAAGTATCTAAGTACCACTAAGCGCTGCCAAGCGCTGAGGCAAACCAGGAAGTGAAGCGAGTATGTGATGATATGTAATATAAGGGTCCATGATACGAGATACTGGGATGTAGGCACAAGTGCCGGAGATACTGTCAGAATGCATGAGAATAAGATAGGAATATACACTGACGAACCAAACGGACATAGAATGGATGGGCAGAGGACAAGCAATGGAACCAAGGATGCATGCACCAATGTGTATCCAAAGTGCTTGTGCATACAAGCAGCCAATGAAGCATCAAGTGCATGGAAAGAGATATACATCACACTGTTTGGGAGGTGATTAGAGTTTCGGAGGATTAGACCTCTACAAGGCCACAGAGATGTCAGTTCTCTATAGCACCACATGACATATCTCTCATGTCAAATGATCCTCTCTTTGTGTTTGAGCCACTGAGTCATTTGGACAAACTCATCTTTGTGGTTTGTTGTGCAATACACATCTTTGGCCAAATCAATGTGGAGGCGCTCAGTATATTCTGTATTATAATTGTCAGTTGTGCCAAAATTCTGGATCATTGACATATAGTGCCAGGCTGTATGGAGCTTTGGGAGATTGAAATTGTTTTAGATTCCAAGGTTGACAAAGATCTGCTTGTTGTCATGAAAAAGATCGAGAGCTTCCACGAGAAGAGTCAACATTTTGGAACTATGGCAAGGATATTGTGTGAGGTATAAGAAGTCAAGTAAATCTCTAATGGCTTGTATGAGACAGCTCAATGCAAGTTGGTGAAGGAGTTGGATGTCAATGATGATGCCAAGTAGAAAACAGCATATCTGACTATGCTCTGTACCACTAATTCATGAGAGGCTAGTGATGCCTTTCATAAATAGACAAATATGGTGATTTGGGGGGAGCCTCCAACATCTGGCATCTATTTTGGCTGCTTCAAATGCCTCAGCCAGCCAACTGAGGAGATGCTTGATTAGACTCTGATATAATTGGTGGAGTACATCTGGTGTGACAGCTTGGAAGATGTTAGTATAGAGTAGGAGCTCCCAGAACAGATGTATAATGGGCTTAATTCCAGCTTCACAGCATGCACACACAAATTCAATATCTCCATGGTTAATTGCAGCCAATGCATCGAGGACGATATCAAGGTTGCGCATCCCAAAAGGTGTGGCATTGCTTCCAAGTTCATCTAGTGGTATGTCACATTTGGGATATTCCATGGCTTTGACTCCTGTAGCCAAGACTTGCTTGGGGTAGTCACCAATGAAACAAGAAAATAAGGGATGACTGCGATGTAGGATACCATCACCACTTTTCATAACAATACCATCTAAGCCAGCTTCCTCCAGTGGTGCTAAGATACAGCATCATGAAGCCTTATTGGTGATGTGCTCGAGATGGGTGGTAGGAAGATAAGCGAGAAGAATATGGGCACAATGAGAGGGCTTTTGGCGAAATTCCCTAGGAATATTGCGGATAGTAAGGTAGACTGGGTAAGCTGTTTTATTTTGGAACATTGTTACTCGAGTCTTGTCACTCGAAATGATAATTGGAATAATAGTAGCACCCAGTTTATGCTGATCAAGCTTTTTCTATTTAATATGTCAGTTACATTCAATGAGTGGAAGTCTTCAAAATACAAACTTACCTGGGTATCCCACCACCATTTACCAGTATGCATATCATGGAACAATCAGATAGTTTGTTCCTTGTCTGCATAGTGACATTCTGGTGCGAAGACCAGAAAATCTGCGAAATCCATGTCACCATACAGAGCCTTGACACACTTGATAACATCCCTATAGAAAATGTTGAAGGCCTCACCTAAAACAATAATTTGTTCATGCCTGAACTTTGGGTGACCAGGAAGCTGCTTGTCGATGATCTTGTTCAATTTCCTTGAGTTTTTGTAAGAAAGACCAAGCTTTTCATGGACCTGGTGACTAAGATAAACAGATTACCTACAACTCATGTGAGATTAATATACAATCACTCACTCCATTGATACTGAGTAAGTCTGAAAATGTAGTTGAAGTTGGACTGCATAATTTAGCTCATCATGCAACTTCCCAGTCCATCCAAGAGTTGAAGGGGGCATAGGGATTTATAGTGTTGTTGATAATAGTAGCATACACAGTGTTAGCATTGCAGATGTCATCTTGTGGGATGGGCTGCCCTGCTTGAGCATCAGGGTATCACACAATAGTGATTCCATCTTCCTGAAGCATGTGTTGCTCAATCTGCTGACACAACCCACTATCCTGGCTATTCATCTCTGTGCTGTCTTCTTCAGCAGCTCCAAGTTGGTCCTTTAAATTCCTTCCAGTTATGAGGGGTTCCCATTTGGCATCATTGAGGCCAGGTATATCATCCTTGGAATCTGAGCTGTCACTACTTTCACTGCTGCTGGCATACTGTCCTGTGTCATCAGGCCATTAAATTTCATCTTCCTTGTAAGTACCAAAAAATTCTCCTTCAAACTTAGGTCATCTTCTACTTTGGTTTTCATAGGATCATTTGAAGGAGTTGGAGTTAGAGAGTGGACATTTGAGTATGATGCAGCAAGCACAGCCATGCAATGTTGATTTCTGGTTTTAGCTAAATGTTGACTTAAGCTTATGGCCAAAAAAATCATGTAACATCTGGTGCATTGGACCATAGTGATAGCAGGGAATTGTACACCAATACCAGATACTAGCCCATCTGCTGTTGATGTTATTTTTCAGGTTTCACTATTGTATATCAATGATATATTGTCTAACAAGTCTAGAGGTCAGATTTGCACACAATAAGATGGATAGCTCACCACCCTCATCTCCTGTTCAGTTAAGTAGTCCACCTTCGTCCCCTGCTCAAATGAGCAGTCCCACAATTCTGTCTTCACCTGACTCCTCAAGTCCATCTGGAACGACTCTCTGTAATTCAAGCCAAAGATCAGTCTCCTCAGGCTCTTTAAATACAATGAACACAGTGTTAAATCATCAAATTCTTGATTGTCAAGGAAGTATCTTCCATACCCCTCCAATCCAGCTCCATTGGAGCTTCACTATGCAGCTTGGGTGATGAAGTCAAAATTCCAACCGGAATTCTCATTGGAAGAAACACAGAAGGTATGATATATTTACTTCCAGACAATAATTCATTGATATGGTCTGAAAGCTTCAAGAACAATTGGAGAGCGGCCTCTCCCAAATGTCAATTCCAACCTTGTACAAGGCCAAGCTCGCAAGTCAGTTGTGCATCAATGCATGGTGTTGACAATGTGGGAAATTGATAAGGTTGTACCATATGAAGCATTTCTTATTAGCATTTATGACGAAAACAAACAGCGGTTCAAGATGGCAGAAGGAGAATTATCAGGCTTCAGAAAGATTTTTTCACAGCATGGCCAGGCAGAACTTGAAGATGATAAGTGATATCTTCAAGCCATCTACAAGGACGAATACGAGATCCTCCATGTTATTAGTACCCAAACCAACCAAATTGTAAAACTCCTCAATTCATGCATCAAGTAGGCATTTTTAAAGCCTGCTGCAGTATTTCCTCTTCATCCTAGCAGTGGATTTCTCTGCATCAGCACTAGGGAACCCTCTGAACCCTCAGACCCAGACTTGTGTGATGAATCTTATCCAGACAAGTTACCAGAAGACTTAGACCATGGCTCTGAAGATTCATATGAAGGTGCAGGCTCTGAAAAGTCAGCTGGCTGATAATCACCCTTCCAGTGGTATGGAAAATCCTCAATTCAACTCATCACAAGTTGCAGGCTCCCTTTTACCACTCAGATTGCACTTCTCATCCTACATTCAATCTTTTTTTCTCATATGATCATTATTGATATAGAAGCATCTATTGTGTTCTGGTGATTCATGAATTCATATATGCACTTACAATGTACTAGAGATTTGTCAGATGCACCCCTTGTGTTGTTGTGTTATTACACTCCTTATCATCTAATGAGAAGTATTACATTTCCTCATGATATGATTGCAATACAATTGGCATATGGAAGGCTGAACATTCAAACAGTTGTCATAGAATGTTCCAGATATGTCATTGTTTCAACCATTCCATATATATCACTCTTCCTTGTACCTGTGTTGATTACTCAATTGTAATGCCACTTACCTGCCAAGGTCCCCTGATCCTCCTTAATGTAAATATGATCAAATACAATTTGAATTTGATCGCCCAACCAGTACACTCATTGTGAGTCAATTCAGTTTTCACCTCCATTCCCCATCTGTTATTGTACATGAATTACTTGTGCCCTCTCTTACCCATATACTGATATAAACCAATTAGCAGCGCAATAATTAAACATTGGATTGCAATTGTATGACTAGTATCTGGTTCTACTTAAATTTTCATTATGTACAAGGGCCTTTCTACAACATGTTTCTGGTGTGTGATGCCAGCTCTCCCACCATGATCACCATCTTCTTTCTCCCTACTGCCATTGTTTTCTCCAAGCAAAGTATGCAGGCACAGGATAATGACAACTTGGGCAATCCACACTTCCATGACCAACTTCAAGACGGTGTAGGACTTGGAGTCCTTGTGGCCTCATAGAGGTCTATTTTCCAATGCATGTTGAATGCTAATCATTGCCCAAATCATTCCCTATCATTCCCGACTCAATATGCACCAAACCCAAAAACATCAGACATCGGACATCGGGTTTCGCATCGGCCAGTCGGATATTGCATGCACTTGTCCTACCTATGTCCAGTCTCATGGTGCTAGCCCCACTAGGTGCGTAGTTACTTGTTTTCACATCCCTAACATTGTCAACCACATCATTACATGTATTCCCATGGTCCGCAGTACATCATGTCTTATTACATAGGACATTGGATCCGAAATATTGCGCTACTACTTTCACCTATAGGGTTCCAGATTTCTACGTATCTACATAAATATTGGATTCCCCATAGCATCATCATCATCTGAGTAGAGGAGAATTGTCTCCAATGCTTAGGGGTCAAATCCGATATTTTGTAGTTCTTAAGTTGATATTGCAAATATCATCATTCCTTCACCATCCATATCCATCATCATTATTATTGTGCACACCACTTGCTTTCCCAACGCTCACTATCGCGTAGCTATTAGTTTCCGATACCCTAAACCCAAAACCTGATAACCCAAAACCCAAAAAACATCAGACCCAACACTTTTGCATTGGACATTGTAATTATACCTTCGGATATTGTTTCCCACTGTAGAGACTCGCGCCTCTCAATGCGGAATATACAGCCCTATTACCCACATAATTCCCTACACGTTCCAGCTCTTATCCGAAGGGTCAGTCATACGCGCTCTCACGTGTGCACCCTACGTACATGCCTCGTTCGCACGCCTTACACGCACTCATGCCTTTCACACGTGCTCATGCGCCTCCCCTTAGGCCTTCGTACCCTTGTCCGTCCGTCCGTCCGTCCTATGTCCTCGCTGATTTACTGGTGCGTTATTCTTATCCCTTTTACTGAATTGACGTACCTTCGGTCCGATCTCCGCGCTTACATACAGAAAGTCTATCATAGGCTTTAGAATATATTTAGAGTTGATATGGTTACTCGGTTTGGTACCACGCTCAGAAGCGCGTCGCATAACGTAATCTCCCTTCTTAAATAGAGGGAAAGTTCCTTTTAACTGACTGGCTTCCCTTCTCCCTTATCTGAGTATACTGCAAATTGTATAGTGCACCTTAGTACTTGAAATCCGATTATACTTCACTATTCTACCATCGCTCGCGCATCTGCTATACTTGAACACTCTCCCCCATCGCTCAAAAGCACGCTTCCGCATATGCGCATGCCCCTCACATCTTTCGCTCGTGCGCGCCCTTCGCGCGCCTTCGCATCGCTTACTCGCGCCTGTTACCACCCGTCTAGTTGACGAAGACTCCCTCCATTACATTAAAGAGGAACTTCTCTCAGTAGCTGTCCTTTGGGTCGAGTCGTATTCTCGTATCCTGGTCTTACTGTAGAACCCCCGTTAGCTTTAGCATTTCACCTATAGTCAAGATTCCTCACCTTCACCGTGCTCGGATTATTGACCTCACATCACTCACTGACCCCCAAAACTATTCCCAGACCGCAGACCCCTGGGTCAAACGCACTTGTCACCAAGTATAGCAGACTAGGCAGTGCAAGACCACAACATAAAGATATCAGTTTGGAGCCATCTTTGTATAGCCCCACTCTGTGTTGTATACCTACAATGGGTTTTTCTTCTCATCAGGCTATGATGAATTCACAGATGGAATTGCAAGTTTGAACAGTAAGTACCCAAGTTAGTGGTACACCAACTGCTCATTAACAGATCAAGCAGACAATGACATGTCTCCAATTTCAAGATTCCTCCATATCACAGACCCATAATACATAACAACTACAGGTAGTCTACCACAGTCACTAATGGACGAGATAGATGCTGCACCATCATCTAGCTCTAGCATACCAACCCCTGTGCCATCGTCTACCAGCAAACCACTTGACGCTGGCGATAACATCCATCCTTTAATTCCTTACTCAGCCCAACTTGACTCTTTCTACCATCTACCAGTCCCTCAGTTGCCAGCAGAGTCATCATAGCCTGAGCATCCTGAGAGACATAGGCACCCTCAACCCTCCATCACACCATACTTCATACCTGAGCCCAGAGTTTCTTGGCTGTCTTAGCCAACAACCACAATGGCTGCCCTCAATATCATGCAGCCTGCAATGGCCCCTATCATGCAGCCTGTGATGGCTATTCCCACTACTGTGCAGCCAAATATGCCCCCCCTTGTTGTCATTAATGTCAGGCCCAATGTGAAAAAACAGATTGTAGATTGTGCAAAACGAAGAATCACAAGATTTGTCTTGACAATGTCTGCAATGGCTGGTACTGATGATGAGAAGGCAGCACTTGTTTCTCTCACAATTTCAGAGGCGACATCTGTGCTAGGTATGAATGGTATATTTTTTACAAATAAGTTGCCGATTTGGATACTAATTGATATTTCTTGTAGTTACAATCAAAACAACAAGTAATCAACATCAGCAAGTGATGGTCACATGGCACAACACTTTTTGCAAGCTATTGGCCATGGTACAGAGTTGTCTCGCCTTGGGCTACAGTTTCTACCACCCACTAGACTCCAGTCTCATGCCGGTCCAATTTTGTGGCCATGTCATAACTGCATTGATTAACAATATTTGTAACCCATTAGCCTTCATGCATAAGTTTACGGTCGACGCAGTATGTTTCAATTTTATTTTCAAATACATGCTAATTTCAATCTTTTTTTCAGGACAGGAATGTCACCATACTTGATTGGGTTCTCGATGATCCCTTGATATTTCATGTTGCTATCTATTTCATATGGTGCAGTGACCTTAGCATCTCAGAATTTCTCTCCACCTCAACATCACACCAACTCCAACAACTCAACTATGCCATCACCACTATTGGAGCAGTTGCCAAGTTAGTGCTGCAGGAGCAGATTCCTCATCCACCAGTCATCCTGCCATTCACACAACTTGAAGGGAGTGAGACTTCCGACAACATCATGCACCATATTGGTAACCTGGACAGCGTCCAGAAAACTGTGTTTGACTATCAGAAATCTCACATGCTAAACATTGGGGACTTGCAGGTCTTGTCCACCAACATACTAGCTCAACTTGACATGATGATGGCTGAAGTACAGTAGATATCACATAGCATATGTAGCTTGTTTCAAAAATTTCAGCTCAGTTCATACATGATATCACGACATCTATTACTATCAACTAATTAGTACTAAGTTTGTCAGCATTGCATTAAATAGGTATAGTACAAATAGTTGTATCTATTTTCCTAGCTCATGCTCAACTCAGATACTTCATAATACAAAAATGCTCAATTAAAAAGGAACTATGGTGTAAGGATTACCAAGTGGTTGACACCGGAAATAGCTGAAGTAACGCTCACCTCTACCATCACCATCAATCTTTAGCACGGACCTCGTCTTCATCCTATCCTTGTTCCCCATCAATGCCTCATATACTCGACCCTTTATTAATCTCGTCTCCACTATACTGCTCACAGCCGAACCGCTTGGGATCTGTCAAATGTTACACCACTCTCATTAAAAACTGTCAACATAATACCATTTACTCCCTCTCTTACTCGATTTTCATGTTATCTCTCTCGTTTCCGCTACTCTACCCTGTCAGGCGCGACACCACTCCCTTCAGCGTCTGTCTTTGCATAATTGTTTCGGCTTAGCTACACCGAGGACCCTTAGCATTTCACGATATAAAATAGCCCATGTACACTCCTTGATGCAGGCAATTACATCCAGTCTCAAAGTTTCATTCTCGCATTCACTAATATCGCTATCACTATCATCTAAATGTCTCAAAATCTTTACATTCCCTATAAGTCTAACTGCCGCTGATAGCTATCTAATTCTTTAGCGCCCAGCGGTCTCCACACCCCATCACACTCGCAAGTCATACGCCGACTTACATATTGGAGCCCACCGCGAGGGGTGTGTTCCAAATCTCTTGACCTTTTCAAGCGCATTCCACCCTTGCACCATCCATCCTGGCTCCTACTAGGAAAAACCACGCTGCCATCCGCCCACCCGTCTTTCAACCTGACCCATCAGAACCAGTAACACCACTGAATCCCCTCCCTCATAACACCTGCTCCAGAATCGACTCAGACGACAACGAGAACCCCTTTGCGCCGGCAGACTCAACCCTGTTCAACCGTGACATTACAGCAGTGCCCGCTCAACAACCCTCATTTAATTTCCATCAACCCCAACCCTTTCTTCTTAGACCCGCCATCTTCACCAATACTCAAGCTCAAGCCACCATGCAACCGACCACTAACATGTCTCATACGCATCAAGGCATAGGCACAATGCCCAGTCCTAACTCCAGCAAAGCTCCGCTCTTCAATGGCGAGACATCAGAACTGCTGGAGTTCTTCAAGTTACTTGAAGATCTCACTTCTACGTACAGTCTAAAAAGCGCTGACAAATGTAAATGTCTAGTGCGATATGTCAATCTTTCAATGAAGCATTTTTGGATAACGCTCACCAGTTACAAGAGTCACAATTATGCAACCTTCAAGCAAAGCATCCTCGACCAGTATTCTGGCGCTAGCAAGGGGCAGCGTTATACCGTTCGAGAGCTCAAGTGCATCATTGTCAATCAAATTGATAGCGACATCAACATGGAGAAAGAGTTGATTCAGTACTATAGTCAATTTCGTGCCGTTGCTGTCTGGCTTGTCAACAACACCAAGATCTCAGCCCACGACTGAGACAAGTACTTCTGGCAGGGGTTACCTATCCGCGCTCGTCGTCAAATCCTGCAACGACTTGAGCTCAAGGATTCAAACTTCAGCCGCGACGAGCCAACAAACTTCGAGAAGGTTGTGGAGGTGGGTCGTCATGTTTTCTCTGATGAAGCCTTTGATGCTGAGTTTAATGATCCCATCACTCTGTGCATCCAGTCTATTAGAGATCACGATTGTCGCACCAATACTGCTCCCACCAGTAATCGATGAGCTCAAGATCGTCCAGCATACAATTCTGATGACTCAGATGAGCCTCATGAAGCTCCTCGAGAAGTACGAATGAAGACGGTGCACTTTACACCACCTCAAGTGTCCGAGCAAGCTCCGCAAAAGTCTACCATGGATGAAGTTGACATGCTTGCTCGACAAATGCACAGTCTTGATATTGGTGACACACATTACTCAGTGTGTTATACACGACTTATCTGCCTCACTCCCACTGCTGCAAATGCTTGGGCTGCACCCTGCGCTCGTCAACTCTGCAACAACGTGTCCGCAACCACTGCAGTACCTGCCAGTACTCCACGTTCCCCAATACAGTGTGCATTTTGCGGACAATCCCATTATTTTCGTACTTGCCCCACAGCAGCAGAATATCTTCGCACAGGACGCATCATCCATGAAGATCTCTTCCTTCTCAATCCAGACAGATCACGCATCCAACGACAAGGTCTTGAAAATTTGCAGGAAGCTGTGGACAGACACACCAAGATCATCACTTCATCTGCTCCGTCCTCTAATCCTCCTCTTTTGACCATACCTTCCAGCGCCTTTATATCTGAAAGCTACTTCCTTCAATGTATCCAAGTTGCGGAGAACCATGCCACGGTCACAATGGTCGAAGATGATGACTCAGGTGCAGATGCTCTTGCCATCACTCGTTCGAAGGCGAAAAAACGCGGTGCTTGATAATGCAGATGCAGGACTGTCCCAGAAGAAGCTTAAGGAAGCCACCAGTACCTCATCTGATACCCGTGTACAAAGTCAAACTCACTCCATTGAAGTTCTCATTCCCAAAGCTCCCCCAAAGAAAACTCCAGCATATGTTATGAGTCCAAAGCAGCCACTCCCAGACGCAGCCTCCTGCATTTATCAAAACATGCTTAGCACCATCATTCCAAATATCACGGTTGCTGACCTTCTTGCAGTAAGCCCAGATCTTTGACGAGAAGCTGTAGAGCACTGCCGCATGCACCGAGTATCTACTCCTTCATCTGCTACCACCCTTACCACTGCTGCATCTACTCCACCACCACAAATTGAGCACGCCACGCCTCTTCGTGAGCTCAAAAGTCATGCTTAATGGTGTTCACATGGAGATGGCACTGTTGGATGAAGGTTCAGAGCTTGTTGTTATTTGAGAAGATGTTTGGAGGAAGACTCAAGCCCCGATCAATAAGAATATTCACATGCACATGCAGACTGCGAATGGAGGTTCCCAGGACATGTCTGGATGCCTTGAGATGCTCGAAATCAACGTTGATGGTATCAAAATGTGGGCCCATGCCTATGTTATTGCTGATGCTCCATATTGTTTGCTCTTAGGATGTCCGTGGCAGCGGCTTGTTTGATTGTCAAAGTCAGAAACTGCAGACATGGTCTATGTCACCATCCATGACCCTACAGACATCATGCGAGTTCGAACTTGTGCTACCCTTTCCCCGTCCTCCACCTTCCTTAACTTCAGCTATGCTCTCTGCAGCTGCCTTCAGTAACTCATTATTGGCCGAAATTCCACCTCCTGCAGTTGCGCACATTACAGCCACTTTTGCAGAGTGTTTGCTGAAGGAATCATTCGACCTTGATCCTGTACGACGAGTCCTTGCCCTATAAGAAGATCGCCAATCGAGTAAAGCCTGTCGCAACCACCATGCCAGCCCATGCTCGCATTATCCGTCGTTTCCTGAAGACTCCAGAGTTCACACAGGCCACTCGACTCACGGGCAGAATGATGGATGACCTCGGAGTCCTTCGAAAACTTGTTT